>NW_015171529.1:658264-669053 GCF_001447785.1 Gekko japonicus | reverse complement strand
CCTCTTCTTCTCCTCTTCTTCAAAACGAAGCCTTGCTTACCATATGGATGGGAGACCAGCAAGGCAGTCCGGGATCACTAAGCAGAGGCCGGCAAGGGCAAACCCACCTCCGTTTGTCTCTTGTCCTGACCTGGACGGCCCAGGCTAGCCTGATCTCATCAGATCTCGGAAGCTAAGCAGGGTCGGCCCCGATTAGTCCTTGGAAGGGAGACCAGCCAGGAAGCCCAGGGTCGGTCTGCCCAGGCAGGCAATGGCCAACCACCTCTTGTTCGTCTCTCGCCTCCATCTGGGCAGCCCAAGCTAGCTTGGCCTTGTCATATATCGGAAGCCAAGCAGGGTCCGCTCCGGTCAGTCCTTGGAGAGGAGGCCACCAAGGAAGTCCAGGGTTGCTACGCAGAGGCGGCCCCGATTAGTCCTTGGAAGGGAGACCAGCCAGGAAGCCCAGGGTCGGTCTGCCCAGGCAGGCAATGGCCAACCACCTCTTGTTCGTCTCTCGCCTCCATCTGGGCAGCCCAAGCGAGCTTGGCCTTGTCATATTACCTGAATACTGAGGTTTTACTTTAGAAAAAAAACACTCATACATTAACTTAAGATGATCCAAACAAAGTAAGGAAAGCAATCCCAAATGCTTTCATTAAAATTATTTGGCAGAGAATTCAACCCTTTAATGATGGTCTGGGCCTGGCTGGGGCGATGGCACGCATGCCCACAGAGAGGGCTCTGAGTGCCACCTCTGGCACCCGTGCCATAGGTTTGCCACCACTGCCCTATGGGGTCGCCGGGGGTCAGTTGCGACTTGACTCGTGGGGTTCCCCCCCCCACGGGTCAAACGCAGAAGAGCTGGGAGACGTTCCCCTCAGCCTGGGTCCCCCGCACTCCCCCCGTAGGCCTCGCCCGGCCCCTCCCCTCGCCCCTGACGCCTTCAGTCTTTCTGTTTATTGTCTAGAGCGCAGACAGTGGCCCTTCACCTAAGAGCAGTCAGCAGTCGCCGGAGCAAGAGCAGCGAGCAGTGCAGCAAGGCCTCTCCTTAGAGCGCAGTGGAGGCAGCGGCGCACCCCAGCTGGCCGGCTGCTGCCTGTCCGGCCCGGAGGGCAGGCTCCACTACGTGCCTTCCCTCGACTGCGCCTCGGAGCAGTGGGTGGAGCTGGTCCGCATGCTTCCGCAGCCCCTCCTCCTGCCGCAGCAAAAGGTGGTGATCGAGCAGCTGCCTTTCCTCTCCACTCACCACGCCAGCCCCGACCAGAGAGTCAAGATTCAGAGAGTCCCTCAGGTGCTAGTGTTCGGAACGGCCGCCACAGCGCTTAAAGTAGGTCCCGCCGAGGGCGCCCGCCGAGGTCCGAGAACGGCGGGCTCTGGGCGCACTTGCTTCCCGAAGAGGCAGGCCAGGGGAGCTAACCAGAGGCCCCCCCCCGGTGCCACCTCCTCCTCCTCCGGTGGGACTCGGGGGTGGAGAACCAGATGGTCTTCCTTCCCCCCCCCCCGTCGCAGGAGTTGAAACTTGGGGGGGGGGCCCTCAGCTTTGACATGAGTCTCATTTCCTTGAGTCAAGGTGGAGCTTGGCTATGGGGATTCGGAAGGACACCAGGGCCTAGGGCAGGGGTCCTCAACATGGCGCCCACCAAGTATTTTTAGAAAGTGGGCATGGCCAGACGGGGCTCTTGACCAGCAGGCCTCCTGATTGGCTGTGATTGAGACAACGTTTCAGCTGCTGCTGCCACCCAAGTGTTGGTTTTATTTTCTCCCACTCCTGTTTCCCCCTGTGATTTTTTAAGTGACCCCTCTACTCTCCTGCACTCAGGTTTCCTCTGTGTGGTTGGCTTCACTTCCTGCAGCAGCCATTCTGTGTCTGGCTCCGCCTCCCGTGGCAGCCATTTTGTGTCTGGCTCCACCTCTTGTAGCAGCCATTTTGTGTCTGGCTCCGCCTCCTGTGGCAGCCATTTTGTGTCTGGCTCCACCTCTCGTGGCAGCCATTTTGTGTCTGGCTCTTGGAAGCCATTTTGTGTCTGGCTCCGCCTCTCATGGAAGCCATTTTGTGTCTGGCCCCGCCTCCTGTGGCAACCATTTTGTGTCTGGCTCTGCCTCCCGTGGCAGCCATTTTGTGTCTGCGACCACCACTCTGTATTAGAATCCCAGAGGTGTGCCCACAAGCTTAAAAAGGTTGAGGACCCCTATCCCTAGGGGTAGGGTTGCCAATCCCCAGTTGGGGGCAGGGGATCCCCTGGTTTAGAGCCCTTCCCGCCGCTTCAGGGATGTCGGAAAGCAGGGGGGTAATGGCCACTGGGCGCTCCATTATACTCTCGGGAGGTGGGTCCCTGTAGGCTATAATGGATATCTGGGGCTCTGGGCAATGCTTCCTCTAAGCTGTGGAGTCTTGTGAGCAAAAATCCCACTTTGTGAGCTGTCTGTAAGCTGCCCTGAGACTCCTTTGGGTAGTGAAGGGCAGGGTATAAATCCAGTCCCCTCCACCTCCTCCTCTTTCCCAAAGATGCTGGAAAAAAAGAAAACCCATATGTGTAGAAGTATCAAGGTCAATTCCCCAAAAGCTAAAATCGTGTAGGATCACGGAATCTTTAATCAAGTTATAGATGTTAAAAACTGTGCATAAAAACCCTCAACTTCAGTTACATGGGTTTAGGTCCGTTCCCCTTATGTAAAAAACTCCCCAATTTTTTGGTGAAATTACACATACACACAGGGATCTCCCCATGCAGCTTTTAATACCTACAGTTCTTACTATTTACAATTTTAAAACTATGATTCTATATAACCTTAGCTTTTTTGGAATTGACCTTTCTATTTCTACATGCAGGGTTTGTTTTTTCCCCCAACCGCTTTGATCAGGCCAGTGGCCCATCCCGTCCAACACTCTGTGTCACACAGTGGCCAGAAATACCAGGTGCCCTCAGGAGGTCCAGCAGTGGGGCCAGGACACCAGGAGCCCTCCCACTGTTGCCCCCCCAGCACCCAGAATACACAGCATCCCTTGCCCCAGGAGGTCCAGCAGTGGGGCCAGGACACTAGAAGCCCCCTCCCACTGTTGCCCCCCACCCCAAGTACCAAGAATACAGAGCATCACTTGCCCCAGACATAAGAACATAAGAGAAGCCAGTGTTGGATCAGGCCAATGGCCCATCCAGTCCAACACTCTGTGTCCCGAAATCAGCGGTTCTGGAGTGTAAGCAGTGTCACCTGCAGGTACAACATATTCCTGCTTGTATCTGATACAGGGAGCTTTGGCTCTTCGCATCTCCTACCCCGGGAATCTCATCGGTCTCTAAGGTGGTCCTGGATTCAGACCTAGCTGCTGCACTGCAGACCGTCACTGCTACTTGCTGAAACTACCTTATGGCTATTGCCGTGGTTATGATTAGCTCAGTGGCAGCTCAGAGTCAGGCTACGAACAAAGACAAAACATCAGCCACGAGCCGGTTGACAAAGGCAGAGGCAAACCGGCTTTACGGGGAGTGGGGGGCAGCGGGAGTGTGGAGCGGTGGCCCTGCCAGCTGAGACAGAGGCCGGCCCCTTCCTGCCTCACCCCTCCCCTTTGCCTTCCCTCTCCTTGCCGCTTCCTTCCTCCCCAGGTCCAGCAGCTCCAGCAGGTCCCCGTGCAGCACGTCTACCCCAACCAAGTGCAGTACGTGGAAGGAGGAGATGCCAGCTACACGGCCAGTACCATGTGAGTGTGCCTCGAGGATAAAGGGGCCGTCTCTAGCCACTTGCTGACCCCAGAGAGCCAGTTTGGTGTAACGGTCAGGAGCGCGGACTCTAATCTGGGAGAACCGGGTTCGATCCCCCTCCCACTCCTTCACATGCAGCCAGCTGGGTGACCTTGGGTCAGTCACAAGTTCTTTCAGAGCTGTTCTCTCAAGGGCAGTCCTCGAGAGAGCTCTCTCAGTCGCACCTGCCTCACAGGGTGTCTGTTGTGGGGAGGGGAAGGGAAAGGAGACTGTAAGCCGCTCTGAGGCTCCTTTGGGGAGTGGAAGGTGGGGTATAAATCCAGTCTCTTCTTCCCCGGGCTTGAGCTAGCTACCAGCTAAGTGTGGATGCCTGTCTGGGTCAGGCACATACTACGGACAAAAGGGGGGGGCATTTTGTGGCAGCCATTTTGTGTTTGGCTCCGCCCCATGTGACAACCGTTTTGTGGTTGCCTCCCCACTACATGTCAGAATTCCAAAGATGGAACAAAAAGGGGGGGGGGACTTAACCCTGAAACCTGGGATCCAGAACTCTAAAGAGGTGAGTCAAACAGAGTAGGGGGCCAGCAATAAAAACTTAATGTATGTAATATAAAAAGATACATGTATTTATTAGGAAAGAATTAAAAAAACATATAAGGGCCCCATCACACCTCATGTAAAAATACCAAAATCTTACACAAAAGGGCCAGTGGACTTGACCTGACGTATTTCGGCCTGTATAGTCCATCTTCTATCCGTGTTGCATAATTGTACGCTTGTACTCAGGGGTCATTTCGTAGTAAAAGAGGTGCAGGAGCTCATTAGCCTAACTCATTAGCACAACTTATTTGCATGCGCCACACCCCCTGACATCACTGGAAGTGTGTCAGAAGGCAACTTACCTGGCTGCTTCTTGCTCCTCGTGGCCCGACTGAGGGCTGCTGGGAGCAGGGGGCGGGGCTTGTTGCATGTGCCCGCCCCCTGGGCTCCTTACTGCAGGAGTTCCGCTCCCGCAGGAAATGACCACTGCTTGTACTGTATTATGTTATCAGCCAATTCGTACCCATTGTTTTAATCGTCTGTAGTGTTTTAAACTGAAATTGTATTTATTATAATGACGTCACCCGCCCTGAGCTCGCTCGCGGGATGGGCGGGATATCAATGCAAATAATAAATAAATTTTAAAAAGTCGTCTCTGATACAAAGCTGCCCCCAAGCCTCTGAAAAGTTAGATTCAAGTCTAGGATCGACTTGGGCACCGACAAGAATTTCGGGGTATGATCTCCTGGACCTGAACTGGCTCTTCTACTGCAGGCCAACACGGCTACCCTCTGAAACTGTCTGCTGTTAGCAGTCACTGTTTTCCAGACAACCGGCAAGCATTCTGCCAGAGAGGCGGATTCCTCTTGGTCGGCAAAGACTGTGACTAGCAGGAAGAGCTGCATAGCTAGGGAGCACGCGTGCTTAGGCATACGACTAGAACGTTCCAATCTGTTCTGTCTCGATAGCTTCTCTTCTTTTCCCTTTTTTTAACAATTTTTAAAATTTTCCGTATAAGACAAACACAAAATAAACAAAGGCTGCATTTACACACAGGAAACAATCCACTTTCAGTGCACTTTCGAACTGGATTTTACTTGTGTGAACTGGCAAGATCCAGTTGGAAAGTGCCTTGAAAGTGGATTATTTTGTGTGTGTGACCGCAGCCAAACAAACATACATACAACGGGGGGGGGGGGCCTTCAGCTTGCAACATTAATCTGTCTGTCAAATTACCTCAAACATTACCAAATTGTATTTTTCAATTTTTCCCCACCTTATATTTTAAATTATATCATTGCTTATAACTAAAAAAATAGAATTGTAGTTCATATTTCCTTGTACTTCGGTTGTATGTCCACATAATTTATTTGTTGGTTTCTTCCATCCATCTGTAAAATCTTAACCATGTATTCTCAAAGTTTTCTTCATTTATTCCTACGGCTGTTATAACAGTCATTCATCTTTGCAATCACTTGCACTTCATCCAATGAAATGTTGTGATTTCCTTCTGTGGCGCGCTGGGCGACTGCTGATTTTTCTGCTTGTTTCACCATAGAAGAAAATCACAACGTTTTGTTTGATCAAGGTGGAAGTAATTGCAAAGGTTAATGGCTATTATGAATTGTCTAGAAGAGAAGCTATTGAGATAGAACAGCGCCCTGAGAACATCAGTTAGGAAGAAAGGATGTTAGAACAGCTCCCTGAGAACATCAATCAGGAGAAAGGATGTTCTATCAGTAAAGTGTGGAAACCTTTACCATATTATAAGCAAATGCAGTCCTGACCTAGATCCCCCATGCTAGCCCCATCTCATCAGATCTTGGAAGCTACGCTGGCTGGTATTTGGATGGGTGACCTCCAAGGAATACCAGGGCCGTGACACAGAGGCAGGCAATGGCAAACCCACCTCTGAAACCTCTCTTGCCTTAAAAACAGTTCTAGCTCGCCACTTAGTGGTGTGTAACGCTAAAAGAGCTAGGGCTTCTGGCTGCCAGACAATCTTAGCATCCCCTGGCTATACAACACACACTGCCACACGATAACTGATTGATTAATTAATTAACAAATACAATTACGTCACCCTCCAGTTACTTCGCAGAGAAAAGGAAATTCCAGTGATGCCAATGTAATGACGCCATTTGGGGTTCCGTCTACATAGCACAGATACAAAAAGAGTTTCCTCCTTGAGACGGTCATCAGTTGCCCTTTACAACAACAGACTGTCTCCTGATGACGCCAACAGCAAAGACCGGCGAAACGTCAAGACAGATCAGTATTTGTCAACGAATGCGGCTTTCAAGGCCGAAGGTTTTCATTAATGGTTGTTAGAACGTTCCATTCAAAAATTCAGAGAGAGACTTAAAATTACGAAACGTCTAGAGAGATCAGTGTTCATCAACGAATGCAGCTTTCAAGCCCCAAAGTTTGCATTAACGGTTGTTAGAACATTCCATTCAAAAAGTCAGAGAGAGACTTAAAATTACGAAACGTCTAGAGAGATCAGTGTTCATCAACGAATGCAGCTTTCAAGCCCCAAAGTTTGCATTAACGGTTGTTAGAACATTCCATTCAAAAAGTCAGAGAGAGACTTAAAATTACGAAACGTCTAGAGAGATCAGTGTTCATCAACGAATGCAGCTTTCAAGCCCCAAAGTTTGCATTAACGGTTGTTAGAACATTCCATTCAAAAAGTCAGAGAGAGACTTAAAATTACGAAACGTCTAGAGAGATCAGTGTTCATCAACGAATGCAGCTTTCAAGCCCCAAAGTTTGCATTAACGGTTGTTAGAACATTCCATTCAAAAAGTCAGAGAGAGACTTAAAATTACGAAACGTCTAGAGAGATCAGTGTTCATCAACGAATGCAGCTTTCAAGCCCCAAAGTTTGCATTAACGGTTGTTAGAACATTCCATTCAAAAAGTCAGAGAGAGACTTAAAATTACGAAACGTCTAGAGAGATCAGTGTTCATCAACGAATGCAGCTTTCAAGCCCCAAAGTTTGCATTAACGGTTGTTAGAACATTCCATTCAAAAAGTCAGAGAGAGACTTAAAATTACGAAACGTCTAGAGAGATCAGTGTTCATCAACGAATGCAGCTTTCAAGCCCCAAAGTTTGCATTAACGGTTGTTAGAACATTCCATTCAAAAAGTCAGAGAGAGACTTAAAATTACGAAACGTCTAGAGAGATCAGTGTTCATCAACGAATGCAGCTTTCAAGCCCCAAAGTTTGCATTAACGGTTGTTAGAACATTCCATTCAAAAAGTCAGAGAGAGACTTAAAATTACGAAACGTCTAGAGAGATCAGTGTTCATCAACGAATGCAGCTTTCAAGCCCCAAAGTTTGCATTAACGGTTGTTAGAACATTCCATTCAAAAAGTCAGAGAGAGACTTAAAATTACGAAACGTCTAGAGAGATCAGTGTTCATCAACGAATGCAGCTTTCAAGCCCCAAAGTTTGCATTAACGGTTGTTAGAACATTCCATTCAAAAAGTCAGAGAGAGACTTAAAATTACGAAACGTCTAGAGAGATCAGTGTTCATCAACGAATGCAGCTTTCAAGCCCCAAAGTTTGCATTAACGGTTGTTAGAACATTCCATTCAAAAAGTCAGAGAGAGACTTAAAATTACGAAACGTCTAGAGAGATCAGTGTTCATCAACGAATGCAGCTTTCAAGCCCCAAAGTTTGCATTAACGGTTGTTAGAACATTCCATTCAAAAAGTCAGAGAGAGACTTAAAATTACGAAACGTCTAGAGAGATCAGTGTTCATCAACGAATGCAGCTTTCAAGCCCCAAAGTTTGCATTAACGGTTGTTAGAACATTCCATTCAAAAAGTCAGAGAGAGACTTAAAATTACGAAACGTCTAGAGAGATCAGTGTTCATCAACGAATGCAGCTTTCAAGCCCCAAAGTTTGCATTAACGGTTGTTAGAACATTCCATTCAAAAAGTCAGAGAGAGACTTAAAATTACGTCTCTCACAGCTTTAAAACATTCCTTCTTACAATTGCAACAACAGGCACATCTGGATTTTTTGAAGATTTTTTTAAAAAAATAAATAGTAAATGGGAAACTGCATCCAAGAACGAAAAGATGGGAAATAATTCCAAAATGGAAGAGGTTTCTTCTTGCTTATATACAAAATTAATTGTATATTATGACAACAAGAGAGCCGTGGGACACCGTACAGGCGGGCAAATTTATTACTCCTCAACAAATAGGTTCCTTTTTAAGGTGTCTCGTGACCTGGGGTCATTTCCTGCAGGAGGGCACAGAAGCGGAGCTCCGACAGTAAAGAGCCCAGGGGGCGGGCACATGCAATAAGCCTCGTCCCCTGCTCCCAGCAGCCCTCAGTCAGAGCAAGAAGCAGCCAGGTAAGCTGCAGAGGGCCCCCCCGACCCCCGTCCAAAACAGTCCAGTGGCACCTTTAAGACCAAGTAGCACTCCAAGCCCCCCCCCCCCCCAGTTAGCAATCCAAAACAGTCCAGTGGCACCTTTAAGACCACATTTTATGCAGGTACAAGCTCTCCCTCTTCTGGAAGGACAGATTATCACGTGCCCCCCCCCCCAATAGCTAGCAATCCAAAACAGTCCAGTGTTGCCTTCTGACAGACTTCCGGTGATATCAGGGGGTGTGGCATATGCAAATGAGTTATGCTAATGAGCTCCTGCACCTCTTTTTCTACGAAATGATCCCTGCTCATGGCTATCGTTAAAAGAAATGACCATGGCTTCCCTTCTGGAATTCATTGAGCACCTTCAAGCGTAAAAATAAGACATCATAGTTAGGATTACCTCCCCCCCCCCAGCATGTTTTACACACACTAAAATATTCATTTTTTTAATATAAGAGACAAAGTGTGAAAAGCATCAGTTTTAGCCGATCCTCAAGACCAAATTAGGCAAGACGGAGGGAAATTTGGGATTGGGAAACCTCTCCCCACCCCACCCCACAGCATACAAATAACACCAGAATCAGAGAGGAGGGCCAATAAGCAGCTATTTGGGAGCATGCCCAGTGAAACAAAAAAAGTTTTCACTGGCTGGCGGAAGACACCAGCAGAGGGATCGAGATGGGTACCCGCGTTAGTCTGCCTGTGGCAACGGAAAAGACCAAGAGTCCCAGAGCACCTCAAAGACTAATGGAATTTGTGGCGGGGAGGAGCTTTCGGGAGTCGCTGCTCAAACATCTCTGAAGGAAGTGAGCCGTGTCTCACGAAAGCTCCTCCCCTGCCACAAATTTCGTTAGCCTTTGAGGTGCTCCTGGACTCTTGCTCTTTTCTGCCGATAGAGGGAGACAGACGGATCTCTGTGGGGAAGGAGTTCCAAAGTTTCGGGGCCACGACCGAGAAGGCCCTTTCTCGGGGCGCCACCAATCTAGCCTCAGATCAACCAATCAACCAAAGCAGGGCCTCCGAAGATGACCAGAGTGAACCTGTCTGTCCCTGATGTAGACAAACCAACAAAATCATCTGGTTCGGCCAGTAGGCGGGCAGGCAGGTTTCGGTGGGTGACTGCGCCTGTGGGGGGCGGGATCGACTCAGCCCCTTGACTCACCTAACTCCTCTTGGTGAGAAGTGGCTATCCTCCCATCGGGAAGGGGGGAGCAGCTGGCGCCAGCCCCTGACGACCTTCCTCCTTTCCAGACGCTCCAACACCTACCCGTACACCGAGACCCCGCTCTACACGCAGAACGCGGGAGCCAGCTACTACGAGTCTCAGACCACCCCGACGCAGGTGCCCACTCCGCCGACCTCCCAGGCGGTGGCCACCAGTGGGTCGGTGCCCATGTATGTCTCCGGAGGGCAAATCATAGCCAACCCTAGCGGCGGTGGTACTGCCGCAGCCAGCGGAGGCGGAGGAGGCGGTGGCGGTGGCACCAGCGGCAGCAGCGGAGGGAGCAGCGGCAGCGGCAGCACAGGAACCTATGTGATCCAAGGGGGTTACATGCTGGGCAGTTCAAGCCAGTCTTACTCACACACCACCCGTGCCTCCCCAGCAACGGTAAGTCATCCCCCAGGGCTAACTCAGCTTAGAGGGAACACTGTTGGGGGTCCTCTGCTCTGGGTAGCATTCTCCGCTCAAACAGAGTGACGTGAAGCCTCACAGGACCAGCCAATTGGCCTGTGCAAACCAAAGCGCGTTCTTCGACATGCTCAGAATCAGTGTGGCAGTGGTTCCCTGGGAGTGGACAGACTAGGGGGAAGATTTCGGGATTTAACACCCTAATGTATGCCTGTTCTGATTGTTCCTTTTTTCTTACCAGGGACAATAATGGTGTTGGGTCGGGGGCAGCAGGGATGTTAACAACCTCTTTAATCGAATTGCCGCTGTTTTCGGTGGAATGTATCTATTCATTTATTAAAACATTCATATTCTGCCTTTCCTCAAGGCATCTCACAGTAATCGTTGAAAGGTTTTCTGTTAAAACCAGAGGTCATTTCGGGGGGAACGCGAGGGATCGGAGTTCTCCTGGGTGAGGTACGGGGGGCGGGGCACATGATGAAGCCCCGCCCCCTGCTTCCGGCCGCCCCGCTTCCGGCCCTCATTGAGCCAGGAGGAGG
>NW_015171529.1:656252-658054 GCF_001447785.1 Gekko japonicus | reverse complement strand
TTCCGGTGATGTCAGGGGGTGTGGCCTTATGACACACTTCCGGTGATGTCAGGGTGTGTGGCATATGCTAATGAGTTATGCTAATGAGTTCCCCTAGCTCTTTTTCTACAAAATGACCCCTGGTTAAAACCAAAAATAAAATAGCAAACCCCAAATCTCTTCCCCCACCCACCCAATAAAAGACGCCTGCCAGTCAGACCCCTGGAGAAATCAGTTCCCAACAACAGTCTTTCAGAAGAACACAGTTTATTGAGACATTGATATAACCCAGTCTCTTGATGTTTCTGTGTTAGAACTGGGGGAAAGCGCGCGAAGCAAGCCATTGTACCTAAATCAAGCAGACCTCTTAACCTCTGAGCCACCGCAGCCCTTTGGTCCTGTTCATTGAGAGGCAAACGATGACCACCAAAACCTGGACCATTAATCCTGGCAAACCGAGGAAGACGCGTGATCAGCATTCAGTAGGAACGCCTGGACTCGAAGGCCTGTGACACGCAGCCCCCTTTTCTCCGCAGGTCCAGTGGCTCCTGGACAACTACGAGACGGCGGAAGGGGTGAGCCTCCCCCGGAGCACCTTGTACTGCCATTACCTGCTGCACTGCCAGGAACAGAAGTTGGAACCGGTCAACGCCGCCTCCTTCGGCAAGCTGATCCGCTCGGTGTTTATGGGACTCCGCACCCGTCGGCTGGGCACCAGGTAAGCAGGCCTGCGAGAAGGTTCCCCTGTGGACTCCACCTTCACCCCCAGCCCCGGCTTAGGGAGAAAGAACGGGAGAGCAGGGAAGCTGTAAGCCAGGGGTGTCGAACTCATGAGGGCCGGATCTGACCTAAATGAGGCCTTGTTGGGCCGGGCCAGGTGTGTCATAAAAGGTAATGCCAGGTAGCGGAGATATAAACTTTATAAAGGACACAAACACAAAGGGTGTTTTTTTTTACTTCGAATAAAAACATGCTTAAAACATCAGCACTCTTGCAATATTTTCTTTATTTAACAGTGTCTGATAACTGACACCTCTTGGCTCTGAATCATTGCGTCAAAAGGTCTGTGCTGTTGCAGTCTTGAGTATGCTGTTCAGGTGTGCATCTGTAAGCTGCAAACCTACTTTTGATTTATCGACATCCGCCACAGAAACCTCATGCTCAGAGTTCTGAGTCTAGGACCCAGGTTAAAACATGAGATGGCTGAGTGATTGAGGGAGTCCGGCGAAGCAAGCTATGATGATGCAGCAGCAGCAGAACTGGAAGCAGGAGATGGCTGGTTCCACTGTGGGCCTGATGGAAGCCCTCTCGGCCCCCGGGCCGCATGTTTGACACCCCTGCTCTAAGCGATGCTCCCTCTAAGCTGTGGAGTCCTGTGAGCAAAAATTCCACGTTGTGAGCTGCTGGCATTAAAAGTTGTGAGCGAGCGATTTGGCCACTGTATAAAGTAGTTTGCTCTGGAGCCTTCCTCCCTGAGCGAAGACAAAAATGGGTGAGCCGGAGGCTAGAAAAACTGTGAGCCAGCTCACACTAACTCAGCTTAGAGGGAACACTGGCGCTAAGCTAGTTAAGACCAGTAGCGTGTTAAATAGGGTTGCCAGCTCCGGGTCGGGAAACACCTGGAGATTTTTGGGGCGGAGCCTGAGGAAGGTGGGGTTTTTTTGGGGGGGAGGGAATCCAGTGGGGTGCAATGCCATTTTAGCCCACTTTCCAAAACAGCCATTTTCTTCAGACGAACAGATCACTGTGGCCTAGAGATCAGGTGTAATCCCAGGAAATCTCCAGCCACCAGTTTGGTGTAATGGTTAGGAGCGCGGACTCTA
>NW_015171529.1:653211-655806 GCF_001447785.1 Gekko japonicus | reverse complement strand
CCAATGTCCCCTCAGTAAGAACATTACAACATGTTTTTCTTCTTCCGTCTTCGATGTATCTTCTTTCTTCAGTTATCTTTTAGTTTTTATAAGTCCAGATCTGTCCATTCATGATATAAACCAAATTCCTTTTTTCCAGGGACATCTTCGCTTCCTTAAACGTCTTAAATAAAAAGAGTCTTTCCTTTTGTTGCATTAACAACACGCTCATTGGAGATTCCAACCTTTCTCTTAGCAAGCAGATCTTGTAAAGTTGGGGTAGCGAGCCCCTTACTCCAGAAAACCGCTTTTCGATCAGCTTGCCAATCCAGCCACAAAGAACTAAACTTTAGAGTCTCCTTACCATTCATACGTCTCTATGGTCAACGTACTGTCCCTTTAAAAGTGTAGCCGCTTTTAGTACAGATCCAGTTCGCTTCTCACTTTAGCCACCAGAGGGCCCACAATTCACTTTAAAGACAGAGTCTATGGTTAGGTCACGTGACCTAACTTTCCACTGTTCTCCTTCCTGAAGAAATTTCCTGAGTATAATTGAAACAACATTAGTAATTTGGTCACGACCAATTCTCCCTCTAAGCTGTGGAGTCTTGTGACCAAAAACTCTACTTGGGCCCCAGTCACACGTAGAATTTGCCACGCGAAAGGCATGAATGTTGGGCGGATTTTCGGGGCGCGATCACACCACAACATCTGGGAAGCGAAGTTAAAAAGTACCGTGGAAAGTGCATTACTATCCGGAAAACGTGCGGCACAGGCAGGCGTCTGATCGTGGGAGCGCTAGTATCCCGTGGCATCCGACGCCCATCCAGGTCCCGTCGCAAACTGGATGTTTTTCATAAGCGCATGCGCACAAACACGAAACCGAAAGCAGTCCTGCTCTGTGGAACTGCGCATGCGTGCAAACGCGAAACGCATGTGTGATCGCGCTGCGCCGCTTCTTTGCCACGCTGCAGCATCACCGTGTGATCGCCAGCTAACAGCCTAAGCGCGGAGACTCGGGGGACCGTGTGATCAGGCTACCGTGCTTTATCTTGCTCCGGGGTGAACAGCCACACCTCCCCCCCACGTTATCTGGCCCGTGTGACCAGGGCCTTGGTGAGCTCCTGGCATTAAAGTTGTAAGCGAGCGATTTGGCTGCTGTGTAAATCAATTTGCTCTGGAGCCTTCCTGCTTGAGCGAAGAGAGGGAACACTGACAGCTTTTGCTTCTTTGATGTTCTGCTTTCCTTTGTGACTTTCTCTCATGTTCCTTATAACCCCCCGGAGGCTGGCAGCCCTTGTGTTAAACCAGGTTTACGAATAGGTGGTGGTGGTGGGGAGGATTTCTAACAGACGAGGAGTCTCCGGTTTCGCTAAGGTAATTCACACTAATAATGAGATAAAGATCCCAAGTCCCGATTCAGTCCAGATAGGGGGGGTAGTATGGAATTTGTTAACGAATCCAGAAGGGTAGATCGGCCCAGGAAGCCTGGAGGTGTTTTGCTTTCCTCTGGGCGTAGAGCGGGGGTCACTGGGGGGCGGGGGGGCGGGAGTGTGTGGAGTGGCTGTGCATTTCCTGGCCACCAGCTATGCACTTATTCCATCCTGCTCTCACAAGGAACACATGAAGCTGCCGTTCATGGAATCGGACCATTGGTCGGTCACAGCCAGTACTGTCTACTCGGACTGCCAGCGGATCTCCCGCGTCTCAGGCAGAGGAAGGTCTTCCCCATCACCTCCCGCCTGGTCCTTTTTAACTGAAGACGCCGGGGACTGAACCTGGGACCTTCTGCATGCCAAACAGAGGCTCTGCCACTGAGACAGGGTCTCAGGTCAAGGTCTTCCCCATCACCTCCAGCCTGGTCCTTTTCAGTGGAGATGATGGGGAATTGATCCTGGGATCTTCTGCATGCCAAGCAGAGGCTCTACCACTGAGCCAGGGTCTCAGGTCAAGGTCTTTCCCATCACCTCCTGCCTGGTCCTTTTAACTGGAGATGCCGGGGATTGAACCTGGGACCTTCGGCATGCCAAGCAGAGGCTCTACCTCTGAGCCACAGCCCCTCTTTACAGCTCTCTGGGCTCTCAGGTGGAGGTCTTTCACATCACCTCCTGCCTGGTCTTTTTTAACTGGAGACGCCGGGGACTGAACCCGGGACCTTCTGCAGGCCAAGCAAAGGCTCTGCCACTGAGCCACGCCCCCTCTTTACAGTTCTTCAGGGTCTCAGGCACAGAGGTCTTTCCCATCACCTCCTGCCTGGTACTTTTTAACTGGATATGCCGGGGATTGAGCCTGGGACCTTTTGCGTGCCAAGCAGATGTTCTACCACTGAGCCACGGCCCCTCTCAGGGACCGAGGGAAGAGGGAGTGACCAGCAGGCTTGTGCATTCTCCCCACTTGTCTTTCAGAGGGAACTCCAAGTACCACTACTATGGGCTGCGCATCAAAGCCAACTCCCCACTGCTCCGGCTCATGGAGGACCAGCAGCACCTGGCCATGAGGCAGCAGCCCTTTTCTCAGAAACAAAGGTAGGAGGTGGCAGAACTGGGGCGCTCTTTCTCATGGCCTCCCCGCTCCGGCTTCCTGGGAAGCTGTGGGACTGTTGCCGCGTGCCGCATG
>NW_015171529.1:646292-651809 GCF_001447785.1 Gekko japonicus | reverse complement strand
GGGGGGGGACCTCCTGAGGGCACCTGGTATTTTTGGCCACTGTGTGACACAGAGGGTTGGCCTGGATGGGCCATTGGCCATCATGATCCAACATGGCTTCTCTTACGTTCTTATATCTGGGGCACTGATGCTCTGTCTTCTTGGTGCTTGAGGGGAAACCGTGGGAGGGCTTCTGGATTTCTGGCCCCACCGGTGGACCTCCTGATGGCCCCTGGGTTTTGGCCACTGTGTGACACAGAGTGTTGGGCTGGATGGGCCATTGACCTAATCCAACATGGCTTCTCTTACGTTCTTATAATCTGGGGCAGTGATGCTCTGTCTTCTTGGTGCTTGGGGGGCAAGAGTGGGAGGGCTTCTGGAGTTCTGGCCCCACCGGTGGACCTCCTGATGGCCCCTGGGTTTTGGCCACTGTGTGACACAGAGTGTTGGGCTGGACGGGCCATTGGCCTGATCCAACATGGCTTCTCTTACATTCTTATATCGGGGGCAGTGATGCTCCGTCTTCTTGGTGCTTGGGGGGAGGCAACGCTGGGAGGGCTTCTGGAGTTCTGGCCCCGCCGGCGGACCTCCTGATGGCCCCTGGGTTTGGGCCACTGTGTGACACAGAGTGTTGGCCTGGATTGGCCGTTGGCCTGGTCCAACATGGCTTCTCTCTTACGTACTCATGACCACGAAGGCACGATTCCCTCATCTGCTGAGGAGAGGGGGGGCTGCTCTCTCGAAGCCAGGAGGGATCTCTGAAGCTCTCTCCCCTCCCCTTCTCGTTGCAGACCCCTCCCGCAGCCTGCCTGACTTTGCGGAATTGGACCTGCAGGGGAAGACCTTCCCGGAGGGCATCGGGGCCGAGGACGTGAGAGCTTTCCAGTTGCTGTCATAAGCGCATTGCGAGGTGTGTGTGTGTGTGTGTGTGTGTGGGTAGCCTCTCTGGAAGGGGGGGCGTGTTTCTTGGGCGGGGTGGGCAAGGAGGCCTGGCAGGACTCCGGCCGCCTGAAGAGCGCAGTGGAAACGGAACGGGAAGCATTTCGGTAGAGTTGAGTCTCCCTTCCCGAATGCTTCCCCTTCTCATATAAGAAGCAGAGGAGGTTTTTATACCCCACCTTCCCCTACTTTACGAAGTCTCAAAGCATCTTATGATCGCTTTCCCCTCCTCTCCTCTCCTCACAACAGGCCCCTTGTGAGGCAGGTGGGGCTGAGACAGTCCTGAGAGAACTGTGACTGGCCCAAGGTCGCCCAGCAGGCCTCATGAGTCTCAAAGTAGCTTACAGTTTGGTGTCGTGGTTAAGTGTGCGGACTCTAATCTGGGAGAACTGGGTTTGATTCCCCACTCCTCCACTCGCACCTGCTGGTGTGACTTTGGGCAAGCCATAGTTCTGGCGCAGCTATTCTTGAAAAAGAGCAGTCTCTGTCAAGAGCTCTCTCAGCCCCACCTGCCTCACAGGGTGTCTGTTGTGGGGAGGGGAAGGGAAAGGAGTTTGTAAAGCCGCTCTGAGACTCCCTTGGGTAGTGAAGGGTGGGGTATAAATCCAATCTCTTCTCCTCTTCCTCCTCCTCTTCTTCTTCTTCTTCTTCCATTTTTCTCAGGGGAACTGATCTCTGTCATCTGAAGAAGCGTTATAAACAAGGCTCCCTCTAAGCTGTGGAGTCTTGTGAGCAAAAATTCAGCTTTGTGAGCTCCTGGCATCAAAGCTGTGTGCATAAATCTTCCGAAGAAGCCTTCCTGTCCCAGAGGAATGTCCTTGAAACTTTTGGTGCCCGCTTGCTTGGTGTCGTGGTTAACTGCACGGACTCTAATCTGGGAGGACCGGGTTTGATTCCCCACTCCTGCACTCGCACCTGCTGGATGACCTTGGGCAAGCCACAGTTCTGGCACAGCTGTTCTTGAAAAAGAGCAGTTTCTCTCAGAGCTCTCTTAGTCCTGCCTACCTCCCAGGGTGTCTGTTGTGGGGAGGGGAAGGGAAAGGAGTTTGTAAGCCGCTCTGAGACTCCTCTGGGTAGTGAAGGGCAGGGTACAAATCCAATCTCCTCCTCCTCCTACACTCGCTTTCCCTTCTTCTCCCCACAACAGACCCCTTGTGAGCCAGGTGGAGCTGAGAGAGCCCTGAGAGAACGGTGACTGGCCCAAGGTCACCCAGCAGCTGGCTTCACGTGGAGGGAAGAGTAGGGGACCAAACTCGGCTCTCCAGTTTAGAGCTTGCCGCTCTTAACCACTACGCCGCACTGCTGCAGGCTCTCCTGCCAGCCATTCCACAACTCCTTGGCAAATACCACTGCGATCTCATTTGGGGGCGGGCCTCAGTCATTATTACTCAGTCGCTTGAACACGGATCTCCCAGTCATTCATGATTGTTCTTCTCTTTGCCAGCACGGGAGCCTGGTGTTTAGAACTCAGACCCCCCCCCCAAAAAAATAGGCAGAGACTAAGGCCCAAACCAAGGAAGTGTTTGTGCAGATTTCTGACCACTCAAAAGTACATTTATTTATTTACTTGCTTCATTAATATGCCATCTTTCTCTCCAAAGCAGCTTACGTCATCCTCCTCTCTTCCCATTTTATCCTCACGATGACCCTGTGAGGTAAGGCTAGGCAGAGAGTGCGTGACTGGCCCAAGGTCACCCTGCCAGCTTCCATGGCAGAGTGGGGGTTCGAACCAGGGTCTCCCGGATCCTAGTCAAAGCCCTCTAACCACTGTACTCTAGCTGGCTTTCATAAAGCATGATGGGAATACAGAAGTCACTTTCCACCTCCCATATATGTGTTAAAGATTTCAGTTTATTGTAGTATAAATCTCTGTGGCAGATACAAAAAGGGTGAATGTGGACAATCGCAACCTGATCAGAGAAGAAATGTAAAGCAAACAGTCGTGAGAGTCCGACCCACAGGTCAAGCAGTCAACAAGACTTGCAAAGAAAATGCTTTCTGTATATTATGGTCCACAAGCACTACAACACAGTAAACAAATTCCTTCAAATCATAAGAAAATCCTACTGTGAAAATTCATCGTCAGTGTCTTCTCCAGATTATATAACGACGTTTCAAAATTGGATCTTCCTCAGGAAATGTTAGAGTAGTAGAGGTCAGACTCTCACGACTGTTTTCTTTACATTTGTTCTCAGATATATAAAGGGGACAGATTAGCCTAGTTTTAAGCAGTGCCACAATTGTAGGTGGGAATTCCTGGTCTACAGCGGCCACGTTTTTGTTTGGTGTAGCGGTTAGGAGCGCGGACTTTAATCTGGGAGAACCGGGTTTGATTCCCCACTCCTCCACTTGCGGCTGCTGGTGTGACCTTGAGCCAGTCACAGGTTTTCTCAGAGCTGTTCTCTCAAGGGCAGTCCTCAAAAGAGCTCTCTCAGCCCCACCCGCCTCACAGGGTGCCTGTTGTGGGGAGGGGAAGGGAAAGGAGTTTGTCAGCCGCTCTGAGACTCCTTCAGGTGGTGAAGGGCGGGGTATAAATGCAATCTCTTCTACTTTGTGGTGGGGAGAGACTTAAAGCCAAATCCTTTGTACATACAGCTTTTAGGACCGCGTCTCTTCCTCCTTGTCCTCCTCAGGCCATTGTTGACGTGATGATCAACCTTCAGTTCACGCTGGTGGAGACACTCTGGAAGACCTTCTGGAGGTACAACATGAACCAGCCGAGCGAAGCCACCGCGATCGTCATGTGAGTCCGGGCGGGGGCGGGCGTGTGGCGAAAGCGCGTGGGGCTGGGAAAGCGCTTGGCTGAGAACACCTCCCAACATCGGGGGCCGTTGGCACTCAGCCGCCCCTCCCCCACTTGGCCGCTACCTGGCTCAGGAGGACTGCTTCTCACCCACTGGAAGGCGATCATCGTGTGTTGGCCTTACCACGGAACCACCGTCCCTCCATTTAAGTAATTCACTTATTCCATCAAGGTCAGTCTTGTCTGCTCAGACCGGCAGCCGCTCCCCGGGGTCTCAGGCAGAGGAAGGTCTTTCCCATCGCGTGCTGCCTGGTCCTTTCGGCTGGAGGTGCCAGAGATTGAACCCGGGACCTTCTGTGTGCCAAGCACAGCTTGAGACAGCAGGGGGCTATTCATGTGCGCCAGAGCAGCACCCTCGTACTCGGGACTTGACTTTTTTTTGCACATGTCCAAAGTCCAGCTTGGACTTGCACGTTTGATCTCAGACCCAAGACTTTGCTCAGTCTCCTGTGTCAGCCTCTGCCCCAGATGCCGGCTTCCTTTATCTCAGCCTCTTTGAGTGTCCCCACGTACTGTGGGAGGGGCTGTGTGTCAGGAGACACTCACCCGGCCATCCCACCAGCCTGGGATTCCAAAGGACGGTGAGGAAGATGGTTGGGTCACCGACACTGAGGACCCACACCCACCACATATCGAGGCACTAAAGGGGCGCGCCAGGGACCGGGTGTGCCTCCCGGCATTGAAGGGGCACCAGGAGGATCCAGTAGAGCCAGCAGCTCTCCAACCCGTGATTCACCGGCAACTAAAGGGGGATGAACCAATAGGCTTGGCCCCGGGACCCAACGCTGGAATACTCGAGACGAAGGAGGATGGTTACCTGCTGGCAAATACCAGCAGCCGGCCGGCCCTTTAACTAATTTACTCTGAAGTGAGGCAGGTGTTAAGAGGGGAATAAAGAGGAGGGCGATCTGCATACCCCGGGGAGGATAGAGTCGAGGTCGGGGCTGTAAGCAGGGAACAAGCTGTGAAAGGGTGGCTCCCAAGGAGGTGTCGGGGGAGAGAGAGAGGGAGCACGGAATACTTGGCCTGTGAACCCGACCTCAACAGGGTCCACCTTGTGAGGGAACCTAGGTGAAACCGAGGAGTCTGAGGGAATGTGCCACCAAGCCTCGATTTTCCCTTCAGACACACGCCCCACTAACCTCAACCCCTGAGAGCGGAGTGGACTCGTGACACTGTGGCTCGGCGACAGAGCCTCTGCTTGGCACGCAGAAGGTCCCAGGTTCAATCCTTGATATCTCCAGTTGGAAGGGCCAAGGCGGTAGGTGAGGTGTGAAGGACTCTCTCTCTGCCTGAGACCCTGGAGAGCGGCTGCCAGTCAGAGTAGACAATACCGTCCATGATGAACCCAGGGTCTGATTCAGTATAAGGCAACCTCACGAGCTGGTTCGAAAGCACCTTTGCTCCAGAATTTGCCATCCTGACCTGTATCAGAATGAACGAAGCCCTCTGCTCTTCTGATGTTGGTTGATTCAGGCGGCCCAGACCCTTGGGGCTTCCGTTACCGTAACACCAAAAAGCCCAGTAGCAGCTTTAAGACGAACAAACTTCATTGCAGCATAAGCTTTCGAGAAACACAGCTCACTTCGTCAGATGCATCTGACGAAGAGAGCTGTGTTTCTCGAAAGCTTACGCTATGATACAGTTTGTTAGTCTTAAAGCTGCTACTGGGCTTTTTACTATTTTTCATCGACAGGCTAACACGGCTAAACTCCTCCGGATCTGTTACCATAACAGTGCATCAGCGCTAAATTTAGGGATCATAAATGATCCGGGGGGGGGGGGTGGTGTACACC
>NW_015171529.1:644947-645570 GCF_001447785.1 Gekko japonicus | reverse complement strand
GTGGAGCCTGAGCAGTGGGTGTTGCCTTCTGACACACTTCCGGTGACGTCAGGGGGTGTGGCATATGCAAATGAGTTATGCTAATGAGTTATGCTAATGAGCTCCTGCACCTATTTTTCTACGAAATGACCCCTGCTTGGAGGATACTTCCACTCTGGGATGAGTGCTGGTGTGGTAGAGGAAATACCAAGTCTCTCAGGAAAAGTGAAGGAGGCAGATTCTCCTATCTGCATGGTCCTTTGTCTCATCTTCCCCTTGGCTGTCCAAGTACTTACTTACTTATTTATTTATTTATTTATTTATTTATTTATTTATTTATTAGATTTTTATCCCACCCGCCCACAATAAAAGATTAAAATATATTAAAACACACGTGCTTTACACAATACAGTACAATGTCATAAAATACAAAACATACCAAATCACAGTACAAAACAGAATAATGTGCTGGTGGCGGTAGCGTCCCGGTGACCACGGTAAGATGGTCCAAAGTATGGCCCCCATCAGTATCCAGCACAGCCGGCCACTTGTGTTGGCATAAAGAGCCTTAACAGTTCGGTTAGTATTAGTGTTGTCGATGTCGTTAGTGGCGGCTCCTGATCGAAAGGCTGGCGGGAGAGCCC
>NW_015171529.1:630815-644934 GCF_001447785.1 Gekko japonicus | reverse complement strand
CAGAAGGTCCCGCAGGGCCGTGATGTCTCCCGGGAGCTCATTCCACTAGTGCGGAGCCGCCATTAAACGGCAGAGACCTCCCACCCACCCCCCTGACCAGTCCGCGGTCCGAGCCGTGGCCTCGCGAGGGCGCTCTCTAACCCGGCGCTCGCCTTTGCCCTCCAGCCACGACGAAGCGGAGAAGCGCCTCCCCAAGAGCTGCCTGGTGACCCTGTCCAAGTACGAGCCGGTCCTCAAGTGGACAAAGGACTGCGACAACTTGCTGTACCAGGGGCTGGTCGAGGTCCTGATCCCAGACGTGCTCCGGCCCATTCCGAGTAAGCCCACCCTGTGCGCGGCTCCCGTTTTTACGCCTGTGATGGCCGAGCGTCGGGCATCTGCCGGCCTTGGGGGTGCCGTCAGTACTGATGCCAGAGAGGGGAGACTTGGGCAGTTCACGGGGCCCCACTTGGCACTTTTGGCCAGTGTTCCCTCTAAGCTGAGTCAGTGTGAGCTAGCTCACGGTTTTTTAGCCTCCAGCTCACAGATCTTTGTCTCAGCTCGGGAAGGAGGGCTCCAGAGCAAACTAATGCAGCAGCCGAATCGCCCGCTCACAACTTTAATGCCAGTAGCTCACAAAAGTAGAATTTTTGCTCACAAGACTCAGTTTGCTCACTGCATAAATTAAGTTTTGCTCTGGAGCCCTCCTTCCTGAGCGATGGCAAAAATGTGTGAACTGGAGGCTAAAAAGCTGTGAGCTGGCTCACGCTGACTCAGCTTAGAGGGAGCACTGGCCCAGAGACGCAGCAAGAGCATTGTGTGTGTGTGGGGGGGGTGCCATCTCTAAGAAGAGTTTGACCCCTTCCCTGTGGGAAATTCAGGGTGGGGTGGGGGAGGGTGCAGAACTCCGCCTTTCAGCAAGAGAGAACGATGAGAGGGTGTTTCTGCCTCTCCATTCCTCCCCCACCCTCCTACCCCCAAAAATCCTTGTTTGGGTCATAAGGGAACGAGTTGCCCTCCAAGGGCCGAGCCAGGTCCACTTAGCTTCAGTCCGGACTCCTTCTGGCGCACGTACCTTGACCGAGCCGTATACCCCCGGGATAACCCCCGCCGTTGCGTCCTGCTCCCAGGTGCCTTGACGCAAGCAATCCGAAATTTTGCAAAAAGTTTGGAGAGCTGGCTGACGAATGCCATGATGAATATTCCGGAAGAGATGGTCCGCGTGAAGGTGAGCCGGAGGGAGGGGTGCCCGGGATGGGGGGGGGACGGTGAGATTCGGGTCCGGGAGCACCCGAGAGACCAGGAAGCGTGTCAGAGCCAGGGCTCCCTTCCTCGGACATGGGTAAACGTGGAGATCTCGGAGTCCTTGTGCTGCAGCCAGGAGGTGGGAGGGGTGCTGTGAAGGATGCAGAGGAACCGTGCAGACTGTAATTGGCTGGATTAGAGCAGAGGGGGGATTTTGGGCTCACGGGGTGGGGAGAACACCTGGCCTCTCCTGGGCATAGTGGGCTGTAAGGGGGTACAGTTCCCTGGAGCCTTTCGCCTGGGCCAGAGAAGAAGAAGAAGAAGAGATTGGATTTATACCCCGCCCTTCACTACCCGAAGTTGTCTCAAAGTGGCTTACAAACTCCTCTCCCTTCCCCTGTGAGGTAGGTGAGGCTGAGAGAGCTTTTTCCAGAACAGCTCTTATCAGAACTATGGCTTGCCCGAGGTCATCCAGCCAGGTGCAAGTGGAGGAGGAGTGGGGAATCAAACCCGGTTCTCCCAGATTAGAGTCCGGGCACTTAACCACTACACCAAACTAGAAGAAGAAGAGATTGGATTTATACCCTGCCCTTCACTACCCAAAGGAGTCTCAGAGCGGCTTACAATCTCCTTTCCCTTCCCCTCCCCACAAAGACACCCTGTGAGGTAGGTGGGGCTGAGAGAGCTCTTGACAGAAACTGCTCTTTTTCAAGGAGAGCTCTTATCAGAACTACGCTTGCCCAAGGTCATCCAGCCAAGTGCAAGTGGAGGAGTGGAGAATCAAACCCGGTTCTCCCAGATCAGAGTCCGCACACTTAACCACTGCACCAAGCTGGCTTCCAAACTAAGCTCAGTTAGTTTTTCCACTTCTGTGACAGAGGACGAAGGCTTGGCGCCATGCTCAGGCCGTAGGGCCTTGCCCCACCTCTCCACCCCCTTTTGCATCCCCCTGCCAGCTCTTTAGTTCCTTCTGCTTACACAGGACCAGCCCCGTAGCCAGACATTTTGGGTTGGTGGGGCATAGGGAAATTTTGTGGGGCAGCGGGGGAGGGAGAGGGGCGGCTGCACCCCTTCCCTGAACTCCAAGCGGCAGATTCACCTGCAAGATTTAAAGGGCCCGCTGATCAGCTGGAGGGCCCTTTAAACCTTGGAGGAGGGGAGGGAGAGGGGCGGCGCCATGGTTTAAAGGGCCCTCCAGCTGATTGGCAGGCCACGTGCTCCCACCAGTTAGCTGGAGGGCCCTTTTAATGTCACAGGAGAGGGGGGCAGCAGCAGTTGTGGGGCAAGCCTCACATTTGAGGGGGCGGAGCCCCACTATGGCTGTGGGCCTGCACAGGACACACCTGTGATGGGAAAAGTCTTGTGACCTGCCTTTTGTCTTCCAGGTGGCGGCAGCAAGTGCCTTTGCCCAGACCCTGAGGCGTTACACCTCCCTGAACCACCTTGCTCAGGCCGCCCGAGCCGTCTTACAGAACACGGCCCAGATCAATCAGATGCTGAGCGATCTCAACCGGGTCGATTTTGCCAATGTCCAGGTAAGGGCTCCACTGGCCGAAAGCAGGCCCGGGCTCAGCCACCTGTGGCAGACCTGCGCTTTCCCCCTCCTCTCCCTCTGGGAACACTCTGTGCACCATTGTTCCCATTAAACCTGGATTCTTATTTTGTTTTCAAGATAGCCAAGGCAAAAGTCAGGTTGGGTCTATGTGTCTAAATCTGAACACGGCCCCAGAGTGTGGATCAAAAAAATCCATGTAATGAGGCCACGTATAGATAGGGGGGATGTTTATACATAATGAGGCCACGTATAGATAGGGGGGATGTTTATACAAACCCAGAGAAATCTCCAAGTTTGCAGAAAGATCCAATATCGGGGGACTGTGTGTGTGTATGTGGGTATAACCTATGAAGAAAGGTTAAAGTTTTGGGGGCTCTTTAGCTTGGAGAAATGACGACTGAGGGGTGACATGATTGAGGTTTATAAGATTATGCATGGGAAAGAGCAGGTAGAGAAAGAGGTACTTTTTCCCCTTTCTCACAATAAAAGAACTCGTGGGCACTCCATGAAATTGCTGAGCGGTCGCGTTAGAACGGATAAAAGGAAGTACTTCTTCCCCCAAAGAGTGATTAACACTTGGAATTCACTGCCACAGGAGGTGGTGGCGGCTGCAAGCATGGACGGCTTCAAGAGGGAATTAGATAAGCAAATGGAGCAGAGGTCCACCAGTGGATATTAGCCACAAGGTATAGATAGGAGCTCTTGGTCTGGGGCAAGGGATGCTCTGTATTCTTGGTGCTTGGGGGGGGGGGGTCAGGGGGAGGGCTTCTAGGGTCCTGGCCCCACTGCTGGACCTCCTGAGGGCACCTGGTATTTTTTGCCACTGTGTGACACAGAGTGTTGGACTGGATGGGCCATTGGCCTGATCCAACACTGGCTTCTCCTGTGTTATGTGTGTACACACTGTAGCTTGAAGAAATGAGAACTGAGATCTGCCAAGATGGGGTAGGCATTTATTAAGTCACTTGGGGGAAGAAGGAATGGCTGAGGTAATTTCCATGGTCATTGGTCCAGAGGAGGGAGCCGTGTTAGTCAGTTGCTGCAAAGCAGTAAAAAGCCCAGGAGCACCTTTAAGACTAACAGACTTTATTGTAGCATAAGCTTTTGAGAAACACAGGTGTCTTCGTCAGATGCATGGAGGGTATAAAGAAACTGGCCAGAGATATACAAGGTGGCAAAGGGAGGCGGGAGAGGATGCACCTTTTTCGTGACTTTTGCAACTGCTTTGCATTCACGCAGCACTTTCTGCATCCTCTCCTCTTTCCCTTTACCTCCTCTATATCTCTGGCCAGTTTCTTCATACCCTCCACGCATTTGACAAAGAGAGCCGTGTTTCTCAAAAGCTTATGTTGCATCTGACGAAGAGAGCTGTTCCAGGTTCTCGAAAGCTTATGTTGCATCTGATGAAGGGAGCTGTGTTTCTCGAAAGCTTATGTTGCATCTGATAAAGGGAGCTGTGTTTCTAGAAAGCTTATGTTGCATCTGACAAAGTGAGCTGTGGTTCTCGAAAGCTTGTGTTGCATCTGATGAAGGGAGCTGTGGTTCTCAAAAGCTTGTGTTGCATCTGATGAAGGGAGCTGTGTTTCTTAAAAGCTTGTGTTGTATCTGACGAAGGGAGCTGTGGTTCTCGAAAGCTTGTGTTGCATCTGATGAAGAGAGCTGTGGTTCTCAAAAGCTTGTGTTGCATCTGACGAAGAGAGCTGTGGTTCTCGAAAGCTTGTGTTGCATCTGACGAAGGGAGCTGTGTTTCTCGAAAGCGTGTGTTGCATCTGA
This sequence comes from Gekko japonicus, assembly GCF_001447785.1. Taxonomy (NCBI): domain Eukaryota; kingdom Metazoa; phylum Chordata; class Lepidosauria; order Squamata; family Gekkonidae; genus Gekko; species Gekko japonicus. The sequence goes on along the minus strand of NW_015171529.1, from coordinate 640,382 downwards.
CGAAGGGAGCTGTGTTTCTCGAAAGCTTGTGTTGCATCTGTCAAAGTGAGCTGTGGTTCTCGAAAGCTTGTGTTGCATCTGACGAAGAGAGCTGTGTTTCTCGAAAGCTTGTGTTGCATCTGATGAAGAGAGCTGTGGTTCTCAAAAGCTTGTGTTGCATCTGACGAAGAGAGCTGTGGTTCTCGAAAGCTTGTGTTGCATCTGACAAAGTGAGCTGTGGTTCTCGAAAGCTTGTGTTGCATCTGACGAAGGGAGCTGTGTTTCTCGAAAGCGTGTGTTGCATCTGACGAAGGGAGCTGTGTTTCTCGAAAGCTTGTGTTGCATTTGTCAAAGGGAGCTGTGTTTCTCGAAAGCTTGTGTTGCATCTGATGAAGAGAGCTGTGTTTCTCGAAAGCTTATGCCACAGTAAACTTTGTCTCGAAGATGCTACTGGGCTCTTTACTGTTCGGCTGAGGTACGGGGGACTGAAGCAGCGAGGGACGGAGGAAGAGAGGAGAGGTGTCCCGTGCTGACCAACAGGACAGTGCCAGTTTCCGGCTTAGCGGTGCGTGGCTCTCACCGCACAGTCCCGTATTGATGCACAAATCTGTGCCCGTGTGTGCTCCCGGGGCTGAATTGGAAACACGCAGTCAGAGTCCAACGAGTTAGATAAATCTGTTTATTGCAGTGAAACAGGAGAAACAGGGCTGAGTACCTTTTGGCCCCCAGTGATGCCAAGCTGTATCCTGCCTTAACCAGGAAGGGCAGAAGGTTTTATACCCCAGATGACACCACATATAATTTACACATTAAAGAATCTCTGATTGGTACCAAGCAGGTAGCATCATTTGACTTTAAACTTTACTACTGGTCTCTCCTTATACTGGTCATGTATGTCAGTGACTGCATTTGCTCACCTGACTTTAGAACAATGAGAAACATTAGGGGACACTGGGACCCTTTGTGGCCTCAGCGGAGGTAGCTCTCCCTCCGCCTCGCTTTTGGAGAGCTAGCGGATAAGGGCTGTGATTCACCTTAAACTTAGCTCTTGGCAGGTGTCCCGGTGCCAGTATGCTCTGTCTTACAAAAGACAATATATTGTTTTGAGAGCACTGATAATCTGTTCACCATATAACTTCCAGTGTTAGGTGTCCTTGCAATTTCCAAATACGCATTCCATTCTATTGCATCCTAATTCCATCCACAGAGGCCCCTAATAGTACTTCTGCTTAATATAACTTCTTATACAGAAAAATACAATTATAAAATATATAGATGTTCTACTATAGATTTCTTCCATCTGGGCTAAATACCAAAATCTGAATATACTACGATTAAACTCCTATGCAGGCACACTGACAGCTGTCAATATATGTCAAAGGAGATATCAGAAATCACATTCATTTTTCACTTGTCCTGCAGTATTATCCTGCTCCCTTTGTTTCTTCCACTCTTCAAGTTGGTTCTGCCCCATAAAATTAGGGAACAGAGGGATTTATATCATGTATGGGAATGCTTGTTTGAACAAAAATGGTTAGAGAAGGAAGTTTAGGTAAAGGTAATAACAGAGGATTGTAGAGAATGTAGTTCATAAAAGTATTAACAAGGATTAGATACTTGTAGCAGGATTGCGAATATGTTTTTGTTAAAATATCAGCATAATTAGAAATGCATAAATTTGGGTAATAGTTAAAGATACCTTGTAGCAGGTATGTCCAACCAGGAATTCACGGAGGGGTCAGAGGTCGATCTCCAGCCCCACTTGGTCTCACTAATGGTCTCACTAATGAGCAAGAGCGAAGTTTTAAAGATTGCGCAAGATCAGCCTGGATCAATACTTGACCTACATTTAACACAAATAACTCTGAATAAAAGTTAAAGAAAGTTATTGAGACAGTGAAAGAAAGTTATAACTCAATATGAAGAAGAAGAAGAAGAGATTGGATTTATACCCCGCCCTTCACTACCCAAAGGTGTCTCAGAGCGGCTTACAAACTCCTTTCCCTTCCCCTTCCCACAACAGACACCCTGTGAGGTAGGTGGGGCTGAGAGAACTCTTGACAGAAACTGCTCTTTTTCAAGAACAGCTGTGCTGTGACAGAGTTATGGCTTGCCCAAGGTCATCCAGCCAGGTGCAAGTGGAGGAGTGGGGAATCAAACCCAGTTCTCCCAGATTAGAGTCCGCGCACTTAACCACTACACCAAACTGGCTCTCATGTTCGCAGTCCTTTCTAGACCTTCGTCTCTCCATTTTGTTTTTGCTTATTTTGCTTACCAGTACATGACAGAAGGTGCATTATAAATGGTGTGTGTGTGTGTGGAACCCAACTTTAGTGGTTAAAATCTAATTTGAAACTTTATTTTCATAGCGGTAGATCACCGGGCACTTTTGGCCGGAAAAAATAGATCACTACGTGTTCGAAGTTGGACATGCCTGGCTTATAGAAGATCATTGTAGAATGCTTAAACAGGACAGAGATTGGTAGATGATCTGATTTTGTGACTTTAAGATATACTCATAGGATACAGATTTATAGAATAGGACTGTAAAACGGATTTGCAAAAATAGTATCGACTATTTGGGTGAAAGCGGCATATATACAAGAGGTGATACACCGACCCGCGCGTGTTGGGTGTTTCCCAGCTACTCACCCAAGGGCCTTCTCCCTCTCCTCCCCCCCTCCCGCAGGAGCAGGCCTCGTGGGTGTGCCGGTGCGAGGACCGCGTGGTGCAGCGCCTCGAGCAGGACTTCAAGATGACCCTGCAGCAGCAGAACTCCCTGGAGCAGTGGGCCGTGTGGCTGGACGGCGTGGTCAGCCAGGTCCTGAAGCCCTACCACGGCAGCCCCAGCTTCCCCAAAGCCGCCAAACTCTTCCTCCTCAAGTGGTCCTTCTACAGGTGAGGAGCTGCCGGGGCCGGGGCCGTCCAGTCTTGTCGGCTCCGCGAAGCTACATGGGTTTGCACCCGTTAGTCGCTACTGGCATTAAAGTTGTGAGTGAGCGGTTTGGCTTCTGCGTAAATCAGCTTGCTCTGGAGCCCTCCTTCCTGAGCTAAGACAGAAATGTGTGAGCTGGAGGCTAAAAAACTGTGAGCCAGCTCACACCAACTCAGCTTAGAGGAAACACTGGTCCAGTCTTGTCGGCTCCGCGAAGCTACATGGGTATGCATCCGTTATTCCTTGGATGGGAGACCACCATGGCAGGCCAGGGTTGCTACGAGGAGGCAGGCCGTGGCAAACCACCACTGTTCAGCTCTTGCCTTGACCTGGATGGGCCGTCTGATCTCAGAAGCTAAGCAGGGTCAGCCCTGTTTGTTATTTGAATGAGAGATCACCCAGGAAGCCCAGGGTTGCTACGCAGAGGCAGGCAACGGCAAACGACCTCTGCTTGTGTCTTGCCTGGGCCTGAATAGCCCAGGCTGGCCTGATCTCATCATATCTCAGACTCCCTGGTTAGTGCTTGGAGGGGAGACCACCAAGGAAGTCCAGGGTTGCTCTGCAGAGGCAGGCAAGGGCAGACCTCCTCTGAATGTCTCTTGCCTGGGAAACTCTACAGGTCGCCATTAAGTCAGCTGCGACTTAACAGCACTTTCTACCAATTTTGCCCTGATCTGGATAGCCCAGACTAGCCCAATCTTATCAGATCTCAGAGGGACTGGCTGGAATACAAGGATGCTGATGTGGAGACAGCCAATGGCAAACCATCTCTGAACATTTCCTGCCTTGAAAACCCTATGAGGTTGCCATAAGTCAACCGCGACTTGACAACAACATAAGCTTTCAAGGGTCAAACTTCCCTTCGTTGTGTAAATGCTGTTAATGCTGAATCAATAGGATCACCTTGGCTTATTCCGGGGTCCTAGCAGTAAATTCCTAAGCAGAGTCACACCTTTCTAAGCCCATTGACCAAAATGATTCAGAAGGGTGTAACTCTGTTTAGGATTGCACTGTGGCATCTCCATTTTGTACCAGCTGCGGTTTCTGAACCATTTTCAAGCACAACCCGCAAAGGTCACATTAGAGTAATGAAGTCTGGGAGGTTACTGGGGTATGTATGACAGTGGCACATATATAGTCTATCTCACAAATGTAAAATATACAACTCTCACATACTGAGATCCGGCTCACTTTGAAAGTGCCTGCATCTTGCAGGGGGGAAATGGTGTCAAGAAACTGAAACTGGTACAAAAATATAAAATGTCAAAGGTTGGATTCACACCAGGGAGAAGTGAAACTGGAATTCTGGAGCTGAAATGTGAAATCCTCCTAAAGACAAGACAATAAAGACGATACAGCATCCTGTGAAATGATCCACACACAGCAGTTCAGCATTCCAGCTGCCGATCTGCACCCCTAATGATAGGAAGAGTCAATAATAAGAGTTGTTTATATAGTGTTATTTTGCTGAGTGAGAGAGAGTCACTCACAAGGAGATGAACTTTGGCTGCCTTCAGCCTGAAGAGCCCAAGAGGTAAGAGATAATGGATAGGGGCAACCTGTTTTAGGGCCCATAGAATTGGACCCCGTGGTCCAATGTTCTTCAAACATGGTTGGTATCTTGGGGAGAGGCTCCAGCAGCTACCCTGCGAGTTTAGAGCCTCTCCCTCAAACCCCCTCCCCCTCCAGCCCCCAGAATATACCCTATCTTTTCGCCATTGACTTCAATGGCCCATAGGATATAATGGGTTCGAATTGCGGCGGCATTCCCATTCAGATCAGAGAGTCTGAATCGGCCTGCAGCAGCCCAAAAGGGGTCCAAATGGGCCATTTTCGGGGGTGCATTCGGTTCGGACCAACCGAATGCACATCCCTAGACGGGATGCTGGACTAGCGGGACCCTCCCTGGCCTGACCCAGCAGGGCTCTTTTGAATGTTCTTGATGCAGGAATCCTCGTTTCACTGCCGGGACAGCGAGGGCTGCATTGAGCTCTTTCTCTTTCTTCCCTCCCCACCCCCCCACCAGCTCCATGGTAATTCGGGATCTGACCCTGCGAAGCGCCGCCAGTTTCGGCTCTTTCCATCTCATCCGCCTTCTTTACGACGAGTACATGTACTACCTGATAGAGCACCGTGTGGCTCAGGCCAAGGGCGAGACCCCGATCGCGGTCATGGGAGAGGTAGGTCGGGGGGGGGGCTTTGGGATGCTTCCGGGGAAGGGCCTGTGGGACGCCCTGCTTGCAGAGTGGGACCCAAGAGCCAGTTTGGCGTAGTGGTTGGGAGCACAGACTCTAATCTGGGAGAACCAGGTTTGATTCCCCACTCCTCCACGTGCAGCTGCTGGTGTGACCCTGGGTCAGTCACAAGTTCTCTTGGAGCTGTTCTCTCATGAGCCGTTCTCTCAGAGCTCTCTCGGCCCCACCTCCCTCACCGGATGTGTGTTGTGGGGAGGGGAAGGGAAGGGAACGGAGATTGTGAGCCGCTCTGAGACTTCGAGTGAAGGGCGGGGTACAAATCCAATCCCGTCTTTGGCTGGGGTGTCAGGGAAGCAAGAAAGCACTTACGTTTGTTTATTTAAAACATTAATTAGTCACCCTTCTGCCTTGCAGGACTCCAGGTGGCTCACAGTGTAAATAAAACCATTATTAAAAAGACATCAACGGCCATGATTTTAAAATGTCAATATCAGGACTGCCAGCAAATAACACCTAAGATTAGTTAAACACAGTCCTAAATAAAACCGTGACCAACCCACATACACACACAGTTCAAATCGTACCCTAATATCAAAAATGAGTAATCCTATAAACTCGAGTCAAAAACAGATTAAGAACGCAACAATCAAAAACATAACAGTTCTCAGTAACACAGATGTGTCGGAATGATTTCCTTGTCCACTAGATATTCCGCTACAGGAAACCAAAACGCTTGGAATCAAGGCTCCCTCTAAGCCATGGAGTCTCGTGAGCAAAAACTGTACTTTGTGAGCTGCTGGCATTAAAGTTGTGCGCCAGCGATTTGGCCACGGCATGAATTAGTTCTAGGGTCAGGCACGCCTTTCCGGGGAGGTTGTTCCCCCATCGTGGGGCTGCCACTGGAAATAATAATAATAATGCTTTCGATTTATTAATTGCTTTCCCCACAAGTGGGTTCAAAGTGATTTACAGTTACTCTTTAGACAGGGGACTAACAATGTTTTTCATAGGGGATAGGGAAGACAGCATATAATTCATTTAAGTTGCACATGCCGTACTCTCTCTCGTTTGCCCACCAGATGAGCTTCTTCGATTGGTCGAAATTCGAGTCTGGTGGCACCTTTAAGACCAACAGAGTTCTATTCAAGGTATAAGTTTCCGTAAGTCTGAAAGGTACCACTGGGCTCGAATTGTGTTCTGTCGCTTCAGACCAACACGGTGACCCGCCTGAGTCTCTCTTCTTTGATTGGTGAGAAGGGCACTTCTAAACTCCGTCTCCTCCCCATATTGACAGCAGTGGGCTTTCGAGCAGAGACTGATGCTCCCTCTAAGTTGTGGAGTCTTGTGAGCAAAAATGCTACTTTGTGAACTACCGGCATTAAAGTTGTGAGCGAGCGATTCGGCTCCTGCATCAGTTTAGTTTGCTCTGGAGCCCTCCTTCCTGAGCTAGAACAAAAATGTGTGAGCCGGAGGCTAAAAAACTGAGCTAGCTCGCACTAACTCAGCTTAGAGGGAACACTGTGAGCTACTGGCATAAAAGCTGTGAGCGAGCGATTCGGCTACTGCATAAATTATTTTGCTCCAGAGCCATCCTTCCTGAGCTAAGACAAAAATGCGTGAGCCAGAGGCCAAAACATTGTGAGCTAGCTCACACTAACTCAGCTTAGAGGGAACACTGTGACCAGCACCTGACATTTGCATCTCTGCCGAGGGGTTGGGAATAGCTGCCCACCTGCCAATAAAAAAAGGCTCAGTGAGATTCCCTTTGGGGACGGGGAACGTCTGTGCGGCGGGGCTCATCCTGGCTTGACTTTGCTTCTCGTTTCAGTTTGCAAACCTGACGAGCTCCTTGAACCCCTTGGACCCCGACAAAGGTACAGTCGAGCCGCACGGTGCCTCTCTGAGACGTGGGCAGCAGTCAGTGCAGGAGACCTTTGCAATTATGGTGCCAGTCTGTTGCTGTTCGCATTTTACTGGGACGAAAAGTACGGCCGCTCCCTGAGTTTGGAGCTGAGCGGGGACTTGAGCCCAGGTGCTGAAAAGCTGGTGTGTTCATAACACGGGGAGGATTTGAAGGCCTCTGGAGATGTGGTTTGGCTATTCATTCTGACAGGAGGCGGTGCTGCAACCAGAGCATGGAAAGTGTTGAGTTCAGACGTTGCTTGCATCCCGTTTGAACATCAGAAGAGCCTTGCTGGATCAGGCCAGTGGCCTGTCTACTCCAGCCTCCCGTCTCACACAGGGGCCAGCCAGTCCCTCTGGAGGGCCAGCAACAGGGCAGAGAGGCCGAGGCCTTCCCCTGAGAAGGACACCAGAAGAGCCCTGCTGGGTCAGACCAGGGAGGGTCCCTCCAGTCCAGCCTCCCGTCTCACACAGGGGCCAGCCAGTTCCTCTGGAGGGCCAGCAGCAGGGCAGAGAGGCCGAGGCCTTCCCTTGATGTTTATTTATTTAGGCTGGATGTGCTCCCTCTTGGGGAGACCCACCAACAGCCGGGCCGCCACATTCTGCACCAGCTGCAGCTTCCGGATCTGCGACAAAGGCAGCCCCATGTAGAGAGTGTTACAGTAGTCTAGCCTTGAGGTGACTGTCACATGGATCACTGTAGCCAGGTCATCACAGTCGAGGAAGGGAACCAATTGCCGCACCAGCCTAAGATGGTAAAAGGCCGATTTGGCAGTGGCTGCCACCTGGGCCTCCATGGTTAAGGAGGGATCCAGGAGCACTCCCAAACTCCTAACCTCCGACGCAGGCACCAGAGGCACCCCATCGAAGGTCGGGGGAGGGATCCCCAACCCCGGACCGACCCGACTCAAGCACAGGACCTCCGTCTTCGCTGGGTTTAGTTTCAGCCGACTCAGCCTGAGCCACCTAGCCACGGCCTGTAAGGCCCGGTTCAGATTGTCTGGGTCGGAGCCCGAATGGCCACCCAACATCAGATAGAGCTGGATGTCATCTCCATATTGATGGCACCCCAGCCCATACCTTTTGCGATCTAGGCAAGGGAGCGCATGTAGATGTTAAACAACATCGGGGAAAGCACCACCCCCTGAGACACACCACATTCAAGCGGGTGTCTCTGGAACGGCTGTTCCCCTAGCTCCACCCTCTGACCCCGACCTTGGAGAAAAGAGGCAAGCCATCGAAGGGCGAGCCCCCGTATCCCCACGTCGGCGACGCGGCGGGCCAGCAGCTGATGGTCGAACGTGGCCGACAGATCTAACAACAGCAGCGCTGCCACACCGCCCCGATCCAGATGCCTCCGGAGGTCGTCAGTAAGAGCAACCAGGACTGGAATGGATCCAGGACGGAAGCGTCATCCAGAAATCTTTGTAGCTGTGTCGCCACCGCCCTCTCAATCAGTTTGCCCAGATAGGGCAAATTGGATACCGGCCTCCTGGCACTGGGATTCTCTGAATGTGGAGGTTCCCCTTTAGTGGCCATGGCCTCTCCTGCCTGCATTTGGCTTGCCTGCCTTCCCCCTCTGTCCCTGCGCTGCCTTCTAAGTCATCCTGCGCCCTTGGTATTTAGAAGTCCTGCAGAGAAGGAACGGCAGGGCCAGAGAGCCAAGCCGCATCTCCAGCACACCGAGGAGACCCCCGCCCAGCTTCAAGTCCAGCCCTGCACTGAGGTGCCTTGATCGGGTTGCATTCCCGCCCGTTTTTCCCCTCTTGCCAGTAAAATGGGAACGACAGCAAATCCATTACGGGAAATCATTGCAAAGGTGTACAGTCAAGCATGAACAGCACGGAGTGGGTTTGGATTCCCAGTGGGGATTTAGGTCATCAGCCCTGAAGATCTCCCATTAAATTTGCAGTGGAGCACGAAAAGAGCCCTCTCCGGTGGGGATCGGCAGATCTCTGTGGCTAGGGGTGCCAGGTCCTTCCTGACAACTGGGGGGGGGGGGGGGGGGGGGCTTACCCAGGCAGTTCAGGGGCTGGCCCAAAACTGCAACTCAGCCCAGCCGAAACCTGTGCTGCTTGAACGTAAGAATAAGCACATAAGGGAAGCCAAATGTTGGATCAGGCCAATGGCCCATCCAGTCCAACACTCTGTGTCACACAGTGGCCAGAAATACCAGGTGCCCTCAGGAGGTCCAGCAGTGGGGCCAGGACACCAGAAGCCCTCCCACTGTTGCCCCCCCCCAAGCACCAAGAATACAGAGCATCCCTTGCCTCAGACATAAGGACTTAAGAGAAGCCACTGTTGGATCAGGCCAAGGGCCCATCTAGTCCAACAGTCTGTGTCACACAGTGGCCAGAAATACCAGGTGCCCTCAGGAGGTCCAGCAGTGGGGCCAGGACACTAGAAGCCCTCCCACTGTTGCCCCCCCCCCCAAGCACCAAGAATACAGAGCATCCCTTGCCTCAGACATAAGGACTTAAGAGAAGCCACTGTTGGATCAGGCCAAGGGCCCATCCAGTCCAACAGTCTGTGTCACACAGTGGCCAGAAATACCAG
>NW_015171529.1:630315-630469 GCF_001447785.1 Gekko japonicus | reverse complement strand
AGATCACAGTTCTGTATTCAGCTACCAGTATAGCTGAACCCAAAAAAGCCATAATTATCTGGCTTTTTCGGGTTCATTTTGCTATACGAAAAAGGTCTCATTAAACCTAACAGACGCCTCAGCCAACAGTCAGCTGTTGGGTTTAAATGCCTTT
>NW_015171529.1:605219-629052 GCF_001447785.1 Gekko japonicus | reverse complement strand
CACTGGTAGACCTCCTGAGGGCCCCTGGTATTTCTGGCCTCTGTGTGACACAGAGTATTGGACTAGATGGACCATTGGCCTGATCCAACATTGGCTTCTCTTATGTTCTTATAAGAGGGAATTAGATAAGTATATGGAGCAGAGGTCCATCGGTGGTTATTAGCCACAAGGTATAGATGGGAACTCTCAGTCTGGGGCAAGTTATACTCTGTATTCTTGGTGCCTGGGGGGGGGCAACAGTGGGAGGGCTTCTAGTGTCCTGGCCCCACTGCTGGACCTCCTGATGGCCCCTGGTATTTCTGGCCACTGTGTGACACAGAGTGTTGGACTGGATGGGCCTTTGGCCTGACCCAACACTGCCGTCTCTTATGTTCTTATGAGGTCCCTTCCAACTCTAGGATTCTCTGCTTCTAAGTCCTGGGTGGCTCTGCAGAGGCAGGCAATGGCAAACCCACCTCTGAACGCCTCTTGCCTTGAAAACCCTACAGGTTCACCCTAAGTCGGCTGCTCCTTGAGGGCCCTTTCTGCCACCCCCAGATCCACCCTTCACTCAGACTCCGAGTCCCCGTATAAGCCAGCTGTTATCGAGCCAGCTGGCAAGGGATTTCCACGCCTTTCCTGTTCTCTCCCTGCTCTGCCGATTCCACGGGCCCTGCGGGGTCCTTGAGAGAGCTGCCCCTGCCGTGCTGTAATCTGGCCTCTCTCTCTTTCTCTCCATCCCAGACGAGGAGGAGGAAGAGGAAGAGGAGAGCGACGAAGAGATGCCCCAGGAACTCTCGCTCAGCTCCGCCGAGTCCAGCAGCCTCACCGCCGAGCCCATGGAGCCGCCTTCGAAGCTGGCGCGGACGGACTCGCGGGGCATCTTCGTGCAGGCGCTGCCCTCCAGCTAGAGCAGCCGGGGAGGGGGGGAGACAGACTGAACCCGTGGCCAGCCAGAGGCCAGGATGCACCTTGCGCCGCGCTGCCCTGTGATAAAAGATGAGCTATTCCCTGTCTCCAAGTGGTATGCAACGCGCTTTCATTTCACGCCGCTCTCCCTGCCCCGACAGGAGGCCGGGGCAGCCCAGGCGAGGCCCCCAGTTTGGAGCACTCGCCCCAAGGGCCCGCACAGCCCCCGGCAGCCATGAAGGTGGGGCCTGCTGTCCGTTTGGCCCCCCGGGCTGGTTGTTGCCTCTTCCCAGGTGCCTGATTTCCACAGGAGGTTGGAAACTGGGTTGCATCTTGTGTGTCCCGCCCCGCCCCTCTGTGGCTGCTTTTTGTGGCCCAAAAGGAGGAAGGGATAATTGCCCGTACCTACCCCCCCCCCCCCCCGGCTCCACTGACCCCGCCAGGCGTGGAGGAGGCTGCCCGGGAGTTGCTGCCGGTCCCGGTCCCCTGCCTTAGTTTTGTGGTTCTGGGAATTCTCGGGCTTCAGGAAGCCCAAGCCCAAGTTTGGTTCAGGATTACCCCCTTTCCGCAGGACACGGCAGGTTGGTCGTGGAGGGCCTGGACTCTTGGGTTGCTCCTTTATCGCCTTCTCTGTCTGTCAGACCAGGAAGTGAGCTCTCTCGGTCTGGCGCACGCTGTGGACGTTCAGACTGCCTCGTGCTAACGGGGGGTGGGGGTGGAGATTCTCATTTGGAGGGAGGCGAGAGCTTCCGTTCTGCGCCACCCCAGTGGTGAAGGCGCTCTCCTTGGCCCACACACAGGCCCATGAACGCGCCCATCCGCCTTTAGAATGAAGTCAGACCGTAACCCGAAGAGTGAGGAGTTGGCAGGTATTCGAGAGAAAAACTCTCAAGTTCGTAGCGCCACCGCCTCCCTGAAATCTGTGCCCGGCAGTTCGTGCAGATTCTTGGAGCTCCGTTGTCCGTGTCTTAAGCCCAGCCTCTCCCCCTTCTCACACAGACATCTCGCTTGACCCCCAAACTACACTGCTTTTTCTTTAAAGAAACGGCCGTTCCCTCTTTCCACCTGGGGGGGGGCGGCGGTACCAGCTGCTGGGTCTCAGCCGTTCCTTGCAGTTTGGGGCTGGTGGGTAGGAAGTGTGCGTCTGGGGCTCATCGGCCAGCCACACCTGCGGGGAGGGAGCCAAACACCGGGGCCAGCCGTTGCTTGGACCGCCACCGTCAAGGGTTCGGGCTCCGGAAGGATTTAACGGGAGCCCCCCCCCCCAGCTGAAAGAGGCGGCCAGAGAGCGGTTTCCACCTTCACACACACACACACCCATTCCACGTGAAGTTTTCGGGGAAAGCCAGTGCGGTCCGGAGGCCTCTCTTGGGGGATACACCATCCTTGTACCACGTTCTGCCACACTGCAAACTTTGGGTCGTCACAGAACCCTTTTGTTTCTGTAGCACGATCCGAGGCAGGCAGGCCAGTCCCGCATCCGGGAGCCGGGCACGGGGCTGCCGTCTCCCTCGATCTGGCGCTCGCAAGGAAAGAGGGAGGCCAGAGACTGCCTTGCCTGGGGTACAGGAGTGCCTGCCCCCCTTGTGCCCTTTCCTCCCCTACTGGCAACCACACAGTGCCCTACTGTGCCCCCACTGCCAGAGGAACACAGCCGACTGGCTTTCCCCGGATGCAAAGACGACTCAAAAGTACCAGGCCAGGGGGGGGGGAGGTGCAGGCAAGAGCCAGGTTGCAGAGGCGGGGGCGGGCAACTTGTGCCCCATTGGGCCGCATCACCAGCACGAAGAAGCCCCAGAAGGCACAGTCAGGCTGGAGCATCAAATGCCCTTTCTTACACTGACACGTGGATTGAACCGGGGGGGTGGAAGGCAGGTCTCGGAGCAAACCGACGGCTCTTAGCTCTGACTTCTGGACAGTTCCTCCAAGCGGTTGTATCATTTGCTCACTTGAAGGTGTTCGGGTGATATGAATGCATCCATTCCCCTCCCTGGCATGCACACAGGAATTTGGCCATCGCCTGGCATTCCAAGTCCCCCTGGCTAGTGCACGCACGTACCCTCAAAGGGGAACTTGCCTCCCCCCGCGGCCTTTCCGTTCCCAGTAACCCGCTCGCTTGCTGCAGGACGGCCTGCAAAACACTTCTCCAGATAAGTGGGTCGCGCCTCCGCTTCACTCCACAAGGCAGCCACCACGCATGGCTTTAGGGCAACCCACCCAAGCCAGCCCGGCTCTAAAGAAGGTCTCCTTTCTTAAAGATTGTTCCCCTGGCCAGGAAGTCGGCACATTTCTCCTCTTTTCAACTGGGGAAGGAGAGAGGTGCCAAACCAAAAGGCTGCCTTGAAGGGGAGGGGTCTGGGAGTGGTTTTGGGGGCACATAGAGCACCTGTCAAGTTTTTAGCTATCCTAAGGCTTGTCCCCCTCCCTTTTTGCTGGGCTCACAGCCAAGTCCCCCAACCTACACAGGACGGGCTCAGCCTTTCAGAGAAGCACCTTTGTTGACCATACAGGTCTCTCTCCGCGGTTTTCACTAACAATCCACAACCACCGCATCCTTTTTCCACCGTCGCAACCCATCTTCACAACACGCCATTCCCGGTTGTACGTTTATAAAACGGAAATCAATTTTTGTCGTCTCCGAGATGGCCGGGTGTCCAGCGGGCGGGTGACAGGGACATTCCCTGCTCCAAACCGATAAACACTTAAGGGGCGGGCGGTAGTCAAGGTCAAAGAAACGGAGCCTGTCTCTCAGGGCCTCACCTGCCCCGGCTTCTCCAGCACCTCTTTTAGCTTTAGAAAAGCCCTCTCGCAGCATAAATGGATCTTGCCGGTTTGCTCCACCTTTGCTTCTACGAGCTAGCTATTCCTTCTCCAAAGCGTGCGGAAGGGCCGATCTGCCGGTCACGCAGGACTCTATGACATGAGCGAGCTTACCTTTTTTAATTTTTTAAAATTCAGTTGCTGCCTTATCCAATGACTCACCTGCTCTCCCCCAAACCGGGATCCCCTCGTCCACCGAGCGGGCTGGATGCAGAGCACCCAGGGGGGCGACGGCTGGCTCGGCCTGCTTGCCCCATCCGGCAGGAACACGCATCGGAGAAGCCGTTCTCGCTCAGCCCACACACCCTCACCCCTTCCGTGCCAGCAAGCAAGCAAAACGGATCTGGTTACTTCCTGGGTTATTCCCTCCCCCGGGGGGGGGGGGGGGGAAGTAACCAACCTTCTGGTTTGTAACTGAATATTAGATATTCTAGTTTTAAAACAAGCAAACAAAAAAAAAATCTGTGCTTTTATATGTAATTACTAATTCTTGTTCTATAAACCACCTTCAATATTGTGAGATTTGGTGAAGATAAATTACTTGATATTTTTGGGTTTTTCAACCATCATGGCCTTATTTGTTCCGATTTTTCCAGTGTTTTAAACCTGTGAGATAGATGTTTATTGCAAAAATCTACATATTGTATAAAAATATATATTTTGTGTCAATTTTTTGTGCGGCGGCAGCGGCGGTGGCAGCTCCGGCTGCTGCACGATAGACTTCCAGTGGAGTGTGAAGAGCTTTGTAGGTGTCCCGGGCCCATCCGATGGGCAGTGCCTGTGGTCAGCTGACGTGCGTGCGTGTGCGTAGTCTAGAGTGCAAACGCTGTTTTCTACCTTTTGTAGTTCTTTCTTAAAAGAAATAAATTCAGCCGTGTTCTTTGCCTAGGATGCCGTTTCGCTCACTCTCGCCGCCATAAAACTCCACTGTCGGGGCTTAGCCGCGTGTTCCGAACTCAAAGCAGGACGGCCTCTGCGCAGATCGGCTTGGGCACAAGGTTTGAAGCAGCTGCTTTAAGGGGAAAGGGAGACGAGCACAGACATCACTAACCTGAAGCGTAGTCCCAAAAACCAAGCCGGGGTCAAGAGCCAGGAACACAGAGCCAAGTCCAAAGCTAGGGGGTCCGAAGGTCTAAGTGCAAGAACCGAGCCAGAGTGGATGCAAGCAGCACAAAGTTGACTCGTTGCTTCCACGAAGAGTACTGCCCAGAGTGTGGAGTTAAACAGCTGCTACCAATTAGCCAGCTGCACGATCGCCCAGGCTCCAGTTAGAACTCTGGGCTAGCTGAGCGTCTCCCCTGTAGCCTGGCCTCTTGTCACCTGGTTGCTAAGTTTTGCCGCAGTCGCTCCCTTACACGTGGGGGTGAGTCAGGAGGGCTTGCAATTCTTCCTTCTTCTCTGGGCCGTGTGAAGAATGCCGTTACAGGCAACTGCCAGCTAGCCTCCTCTGCTGCTTCGGAGGGGCCAGCTGCGGTTCCTTCTTGCAGCTCTGTCGGCTCTCCCTCATCCACACCCGTGACAAGGAGCATCTTAGAGGCCAATAAGATTTGGGGGGTATGAATTTGGAGAGTCAAAGCTCAGATGCTTGCAGAGTTCCATATTGCTGTTCCCCATCACACTCAACAGCTGGTGAAACCAGTGAGCCAGTCTGGTGTCGTGGTCAGGAGCGTGGACTCTAATCCAAGAGAACCGGGTTGGATTCCCCCAGTTCTCCACATGCAGCTGCCGGTGTGACCTTGGGTCAGTCACAAGTCCTCTCAGCTGTTTTCTCAAGGGCAGTCCTCAAAAGCGCGCTCTCAGCCCCGCCTACCTCACAGGGTGACTATTGTGGGGAGGGGGAGGAGATTTGTAAGCCGCTCTGAGACTCCTTTGGGTAGCAAAGGGCGGGGTATGAATCTCATCTCTTCTTATACCAGCCGCATAAGAACACAAATATGAGAGCCACCAGCCGGAGGGAAGGGTTGCAAGTGAGCTCTTCTGGAATAGTGCCTGTTACACACAAACCTGAGGAAGTCTGTTAACAGCAGAGCGTTTTGGAGGTCATTCAATCACAGGGTCGTTGTTCCAAGTCAGAAGCAACCTAGTGGCACATCAGCACACACACGTAGAGGCCTGCAGGTGGGTGGGCAGTGAGGTGAAAAGCCCCTTATTCCGTCAGAACTGGACCCAGCCTGTCGCGCTCTGTCTCAAGCCAACACGCTGTGGCGGCCACCAGTCAGAAGAGGAACAGCTCAACCCTCAGAATAGGCCACGTCTCACGGGGAAACTTCCGACTGGCGCTCTTACAGCTCAAGATGGGCAGCCATGTCTGGTCTCCAGCAGCAGAAGAGGGCAAGAGCTCAGGGGCACCTTAATGACCAACAAAATTGGTGGCGGGAGAGGAGCTGTTGTAAGTCACTGCTCACTGCTTCAGATCCCCGAAGAAGCAAGCAGTGACTCCTGAAAGCTCCTGTTGTCGTTCACGCGCATAGTCAAGTCTGACTCTTTGCAGCCCCCTGGACCACATCACGCCGGGCCCTCCTGTCTTCCGCCGTCCTCCGGAGTTTGCTCAACTTTATGTTCGTTGCATCAGTAACACTGTCTGACCACCTCATCCTTTGCCGTCCCCTTCTTCTTTGACCTTCAATCTTTCCCAGAATCAGGGTCTTCTTCTCCAGGGAGTGCTCCCTTCTCATTTGGTGGCCAGAGTATTTGAGCTTCAGCTTCAGTCTCTGGCCTTCCAGGGAACAGTCAGGGCTGATTTCACTGAGGATTGACTGATTCGATTTCCTTGCAGTCCAGGGGACTCTCAAAAGCTCCTATGCTGCCACAAATTTTAAGGTTTTAAGGTGCTACTGGACTCACACGCTTTTCTACTACTTACAGCTCCAGGAGGGCGAGAAATTCCCCTCCTGCAGCAATGGCAGATCTCGTTCAGCACCACCACCCCAGCATCTTAGCACCTCGATACGGAGTACTAGCAGTTCATGGGAAACACGTCTAAAATGCTTGTGGGTTTAAATTCACTGCTGCTCCCGCCCGATGGTAAAACAAACAGCAGAAAGCCAAAGCTGAAGGTGGGGTGGGGGGAGCGTGTTCTAGGAACCACGAGGTCCAACGGCGAGCACTCTCAACACCCGTCAGTAGACTCCCCCGCTAGAAACCCCCATCCAGAGCACAAGAACCAGCCACGAGACAGACTCAAATTTAACGTTTATTGCAGGGAACAGAAAGCCTGCTTGAGATAAACTAAAAGGTGTGTGGGGGGGGGGGAATGCACATTTGTGGCCCATCCAGGGGAGAGGGAGAGATGGCATCTAAACTTGAGGGTGGGGGGGAGAGATGGCTTTCCCAGTGAAAGCACAGAGATGCTATGTTTGGTCTCCGGCATAGACTCATGGCCCCAGACGCGTTCATGCGTCAGCATTCCAACGTAGCCCTGGGGGAGGGCGAGCCCTGGAGGAGAGACCCCCTCCCTAGAGTCTTGCTAAGTTCACACGGGCCTGCTTGCTGCGGAGGGCCCCCCGTCTGCACAGCAAAAACAGCTGCCTTCTGGGAATTCTCCGGCAGCGGCACGCTGGCCGTTCGGCTGGCCGGACTAGCCCGCCGGGAGCGGAAGGCCGTTCAGAACGCCTGGGTCAGCCTTACGGCTCCCGCCCCAGAGAGAGAGAGAGGCGACGAAGCCCAGGGTGCGGTCCCACCCAACTCAAAACGAGGCCGTCTGGCCGAGGGAGGGGGGAAATTAAAAAAAAACACGACTTTTCAACATGGAGGTAGTTGAATCCGACACGGTTATGGCAGGGAATGAACTACTGAAGCTTTCACAAGACGATCCACGTGTAGCGCTCGTTGTCTGCGAGGAATTTCAAGGAGCAGCCTGCAGGGGGGAGGAGGAGAAGAAGAAGAGATTGGATTTCTACCCCGCCCTTCACTACCCAAAGGTGTCTCAGAGCGGCTGACAAACTCCTTTCCCTTCCCCTCCCCACAACAGACACCCTGTGAGGTAGGCGGGGCTGAGAGAGCTCTGACAGAAACTGCTCTTATTAAGAACAGCTCTTATCAGAACTAGGGCTTGCCCAAGGTCATCCAGCAGCTACGAGTGCAGGAGTGGGGAATCAGACCCGGCTCTCCCAGATTGAAGTCCGCACACGTAACCACGACACCAAACTGGAGGAGGAGGGCAAGCTCGTGACATTGTGGGGCCGAAGGACGCCCCCCCCCCCCCGCAGGAAAACCCCCCCCCCCCCCGGCAGGAACACCTCCCTCCCACTGCCTCACAGGCCCCTCCAGGCGGCATTTTAGAAGGAAATCACGACCCCAAGCCAGAAGGGGGGTTTGTCTGGAACCTTCCCACTGTTATGGGAGCCACGGCCCCCTGAAGCCCCTTCCCCCCAAGGCCAAGCAGGGCAGAGCCCCGCCGATCAGGAGGAAGCCGTCTCTGTCCCGGAAGCGAGACGGGCCACCCGACTGTCCTCTCGTCAGCAGCACTGCGCTGGGAGCACAGAACCCGCGAGAGCTCCTTGGAAGACCTGTCCTCTTCTGAAGAGCAGGGAGAGACGAGGCCCTGCAGGAGTGGACAAGCCTTACTCTGGCTATCTTGGGTGTCTCTGCATCGGCTTGGCGCAGGCTGGCGGATGGCGCTGCTGGGCTGTCTAACAGCGGCCTTGGGGGAGGTCCCATGGAGCCAAGCACAGGAGAGCCGGCAGATTACCTTTATGAAGGGCCTCGTTGGTCATTCTGTTGACGTAGCGACCGCTGCTCTCGGGCACCAGCCACTTCATCACCATGTCCACGCAGCTCTTCCGGTAAGAGCTCCACACACTGCCGCTGAGGGAGAGAGGAGGAGGAGGAAGAAGAAGAAGAGATGATTGGATTTATACCCTGCCCTTCACTACCCAGAGGAGTCTCAGAGCAGCTGACAATCTCCTTTCCCTTCCCCTCCCCACCACAGACACCTTGTGAGGTAGGCGGGGCTGAGAGAGCTCTCTCAAGGACTGCCCTTGAGAGAACAGCTCCAAAAAAACTTGTCACTGATCCAAGGTCACCCAGCAGCTGCATGTGGAGAAGTTGGGAATCAGACCTGGTTCTCCCAGATTAGAGTCTGCACACTTAACCACTGCACCAAACTGGCTCACCTTGATGAAGAGGTGTCTTTAAGCGCCCCCCCCCCCCCGGCCAAGGTCTCCGCAGGTCCCTCGACCCACCTCTGCAGAACACGGAGCCCAAAGCCCCCAGAGGGGAGAAGGCATGCCTGCCTCCCCCTTCCTGCTGCCTTGGGGGCACCTGGTGGGCCTGGATCTGTCGCCTCCGAGAATAGCGTCAGAGCAGGGATGACTGAGCAGCGGCTCTTGGCCGGTTCCCCTAAGTTCCCTCGACCGCTTGCGGGGCAAAACCCACCATCCTGGTCTACCCCTCTCCAAGGCTCCCTCTAAGCTGTGGGGTCTTCAGAGCAAAAATTCTACTTTGTGAGCTACCGACATTCAAGTTGTGAGCGAGCGATTTGGCTGCTGCATAAACTAGTTTGCTCTGGAGCCCTCCTTCTGTGAGCCGGAGGCTAAAAAACTGTGAGCTAGCTCACACTCACTCAGCTTAGAGGGAACACTGCGCCCTCTCCCCACTCAACAAAAGAGGAATTTGGCCAGCCAAAGGACTTCTCCAAAGAAAGCAGTGCAACCACAACAAAGAGGGCAGGCATAGAAATGAAGGGAAGCCAAGAACTGCAGAGTGGGGGGAGTGGCTTGGGTCGAGCTGGAGTTTGTCCGGCCAAAGTCTGTCTTGCCCATCTGGCCGGGAAGATGTTGGCACAGCATCCCCAGCAAGCACTGGAACGAGCTGCCTGAGACGGGCGCCTGCTGAGGGAAGGACAGCCCGCACTGCCCAGCTGTATCCTACCTGGTCTGCCCTTTGACCTCGGTGAGATCCCCCACGCTGACGGTGACAAAGACCCCCGTGTTCAGGTCCCACGCCACTTTGAGGCTGGTGTGATAGGTCTTTGGCCTGCAAGGGGGTTTGGACGCAGGGAGAAAAGAAAATGAAGAAGAAAAAGAGAAGGGATTGGATTTATACCCTGCTCTTCACTACCCGAAGGAGTCTCAGAGCGACTTACAAACTCCTTTCCCTTCCCCTCCCCACCACAGACACCCTGTGAGGTAGGCGGGGCTGAGAGAGCTCTCTCGGGGACTGCTTTTGAGAAAACAGCTCTGAGAGAACTTGTGACTGACCCAAGGTCACACTGGCAGCTGCAGGTGGAGGAGCGGGGGATCCAACCCGGTTCTCCCAGATGAGAGTCCACGCTCCTTGCCACTGCACCAAACTGGCTCTCTCTAATTTAGATGTGAAACTCAGTAAATTCCTGAACGCAAAAACTGTCCCTGTCAAGGAATAGTACATTCAAGCATGTGATGTTTTGAAAATCACCACCCCTACCAGATATTCCCCAAGACTGCTCCAGAACTTCAGTCCTTCAGAGTCCGGTGGCCAATTAATCTTGGTGCTCAACCCTAAAGCTTCTCTTCAGACTGAAAGGGGCCTGGCGACCGAGGGCCAGATCTTAATGCAGGGTTGCTGTGCAGACTACAAGGAAGCAACAACACTGGGGGAAAACAGAATGGTGATCCCACTCAAGCACTCAAGATATGTAAGCAAATGCAGAGTCACTTTTATACTCGTCACTTTTATGACTGCTCCACTGCTATTAGCATTGTAACTTGCAGCGTCCTAATGAATGTTCCTTGGCTACCAGCAGTATCAATTGTACTGTCTTGTTATATATCACTGAGATATTGTACAGTATTGGCTATTATGCCTTGTATGTAATTTTGTATATTTTGGGATAGTAAGTAAAGGTTCCCTTGCTTGAAAGCCAGTCGAGTCCGACTCTAGGGTTGCGGTGCTCATCTCCGTTTCAAAGCCGAAGAGCCAGCGCTGTCCGAAGACTTTTTCCGTGGTCATGTGGCCGGCATGACTAAACACTGAGGCGCACGGAACGCTGTTCCCTTCCCACCAAAGTGGTACCTATTTATCTACTTGCAATTTCTGGCTTTCGAACTGCTAGGTTGGCAGGAGCGGGAACTAGAGACGGGAGCTCACTCCGTCATGCGGCACTCGGGTCTCGAACTGCTGAACTACTGACCTTCCACAGCCTGCAGTTCAGTGTCTTAACCACTTGTGCCACCGCAGCTAGTACCTGAGTATAAAAGTGACTGCATTTGCTTACATATCCGAGTGCTTGAGTGGGTTCACCATTCTGTCTCCCCCCAGTTTTGTCCCTTCCTTGTAGTCCTTGCACCGGGAGGTCTGTTTCCTTTGCTTTGGGTTGCTGTGCAGAGGCAGGCCAGGGCAAACCGCCTCTGCTCGCCTCTCGCCTCGACCGGGACGGCCCCGGCTAGCCCGCTATCTCACTGTGAATCCAAATCGAGGGCGTTTCAGCAGGTGACGTGGTCTCTGGGCGGGGGAGAGCGTTAAGGGAGGCCCAGCACGAGCCCGGCAGACTCACCGGAGCTGTCCCTCTTCGTCGGGGGAAGGAAAGGCGAGGAGTAGGAGTCCAATATTGATGATCACTTGGTTGGTTTCTGGACACACCTGGGGAGACGAATTCAGCAACTGGCAAATTACGCTACTTGGGACCAACGCTCCCTTCTAAGCTGTGGAGCCTTGTGAGGGAAAACTCTACTTTGTGAGCTGCCGGCATTGAAGTTGTGAGCGAGCGATTGGGCTGCTGCAGAAATAACTGTGCTCTGGAGCCCTCCTTCCTGAGCCGAGACAAAAAATGTGTGAGCTGGAGGCTAAGAAACTGTGAGCGAGCTCACACTAACTCAGCTTAGAGGGAACACTGGTTGTAAGCCAATGCACCCTCTATGCTGTGGAGTCTTGTGAGCAAAAAACTCTACTTTGTGAGCTGCCGGCATTAAAGTTGTGAGCGAGCGATTTGGCTGCTGCATCAATCAGTTTGCTCTGGAGCCATCCGTCCTGAGCGGAGACAAAAAATGTGTGAGCTGGAGGCTAAGAAACTGCGAGCTAGCTCACACTAACTCAGCTTAGAAGGGACACTGGTTGTAAGGCAATGCACCCTCTAAGCCAGTGGTTCTCAACCTTCCTAATGCTGCGACCCTTTAATACAGTTCCTCATGTTATGGTGACCCCAAACCATAAAATTATTTTCGTTGCTATCATAAGACCATCGAAAATTTGTGTTTTCCGATGGTCTTAGGCAACCCCTGTGAAAGGGTCGTTCGACCCCCAAAGGGGTCGCGACCCACAGGTTGAGAACCGCTGCTCTAAGCTGTGGAGTCTTGTGAGCAAAAACTCTACTTTGTGAGCTGCCGGCATTAGAAGAAGAAGGAGAGATTGGATTCATACCCTGCCCTTCACTACCCAAGGGAGTCTCAGAGCAGCTCACAAACTCCTTTCCCTTCCCCTCCCCACAACAGACACCCTGTGAGGCAGGTGGGGCTGAGAGAGCTCTGACAGAAACTGATCTTTTTCAAGGACAGCTCATCAGAACTATGGCTTGCCCAAGGACATCCAGCAGCTGCAAGTGGAGGAGTGGGGAATCAAACCCGGTTCTCCCAGATTAGAGTCCGCGCACTTAACCACTGCACCAAACTGGCTCATTAAAGTTGCAAGTGAGCGATTTGTCTGCTGCATCAATCAGTTTGTTCTGGAGCCATCCTTCTTGCGCTAGTCGAATGTGTGAGCCGGAGGCTAAAGAACCGTAAGCTGGCTCACACCAGCTCAGCTTAGAGGCGACAGGGCTTGGGACTCAAGCGGCACTTGGTTGCGTTCAGGCTAAGCGTCGGCAGAACCCCCCGCCCAACGCGCTCCTGGACAGACAGCGCTGAGGCCCAGGCGGGTGTTCCTCCCGGCAAGCTTTGGGCTTTCAGCCACTCTGACAGTCGGGGGTGAGGTGAGAGAACACACCAGGGGCCCCCACAACCTCCCAGAGCCTGCAGGCACCGCAGGGATCTTGTGGGGGGATGTGGAGCGCTGCTTAACATGGCTCCGGCAGGAGGTGGCGCCAAACCCCAAACGGCTGCCACACAAGACAGGGCCCAGTGGAATACCTCCTCCTGGCCGTTCTCGGGAAGAAGGAAAGCCTGAAGAAACAATGGGAATCGTTCCTCGGCTGAGGAAATCCTAGGGGCCGACGAGCCCGCCTGATCCTCCAGCAGCTGACGTGGAAAACCCTTTTGTTTGAATAAAGGCAGCTCGCAACAAGCCCAGCCTTGCAACGGTCCCTCTCGCTTTCTGAAAAGCCTGCTGGGCACCAAGGGAAGTCCTTGCAGGCGTCATGGCGCCCCTGGGCACCATGTTGGGGAACCCTGGAATAGGCTGTCCTGAGGGATGCTGTTAAGGGGTTATCCTCAAATGATCCGGTCATTTCTCTTTCTACCTCCCCCACCGTACCACCACCACCCCCAAGCACCAGGGGCTGCAACAGCCCGGGCTCCCGGGCTCAAGAGCGTGGCAGGGACCCCTCCCTTTGTGAACCGAAAGAAGTCTTTAGGGCTATCCCCCTCACGTCCCTCCTGAGTACCTCTCCTGAGCAAGGCTCCCTCCAAGCTGTGGAGTCTTGTGAGCAGAAATTCTACTCTGTGAGCCACTGGCATTAAAG
This sequence comes from Gekko japonicus, assembly GCF_001447785.1. Classification (NCBI taxonomy): domain Eukaryota; kingdom Metazoa; phylum Chordata; class Lepidosauria; order Squamata; family Gekkonidae; genus Gekko; species Gekko japonicus. The sequence goes on along the minus strand of NW_015171529.1, from coordinate 615,752 downwards.
CTGTGAGCGAGCCATTTGGCTGCTGCAGAAATCAGTTTGCTCTGGAGCCCTCCTTCCTGAGCTCAGACAAAAATGTGTGAGCCGGAGGCTAGAAAACTGTGAGCTCGCTCACACTCACTCAAGCTTAGAGGGAACACTGCTCCTGAGCCATACAGGAATTAGCCCCTTCCCGGGAAATGAGCGGTAAAGAACAGCTGCAGACTTTGTATTCCAGAACTGGCAGAAAGATGTTTTTGGCCCCCCCCCCAACTCAAACGTCAGGAGGCCTTAATGTGTAACTGATCGGGCTGCAAAACCAGCCAGCGCGAGAGGGATGCGGGTAACGTAAGAAGGGCAGTGCCAGATCAGCCGACCAGCGGCCTCTCTGGTCCAGCATCCTACTTCACACAGCAACCAAACACGCACTGCTGCTGCTCTGCACTGCTGTTATTCAGAGTGTTGCAACCTCTGTGCTTTCCTTTCACGGTGGGAGCCAGCAGCCACTACAGGACCCACCCCACGTGAAGGGTTCAAGCCCCTCTTGTAGCCTAAGTCCCACAAGAATACTAAAGGAAAGGCTCCTACGCATTTCCAGCTCAGAAGAGAACATTAAACTGGCAGGTCAATGCAAGAGGCTCGTGGTTAAAGATGCTTCTGCAGCGTACGCCAGCCAGAAATTTCCTGGCCGCTGTCCTTCCACGAAACTCGGGCGAACTACTGAGAATTCCACTACTTGGAACACCCTGAAAAAGGAACGGGCCGTCTGAACGGGTGCCTGGGACGTTCCTACCTCCAAGATGACGATGTCGTAGTCGCTGAAGGAGCAGAACTGCTTGGACCACGAGGCGTCGTTCCGGATGACCTCGTTGATGACGTACTCGAAATCCAGCGTGAGCTGCTCCACCGTCAGATACTGGCCCTGGAAAGAGAGCCAAAGATGTGGCTTCCGTCCAAGGCAGGCGTCTGCGCCTCCTGTCCCTCTCAAGAGCCTCCTCTTCGGGCAGAGATTTATGGCAGGCCTAGAACAGCGCGCTCCACCGCCAGCTCCAGGGACCTGCCAACAGTTCTCTCTTTTTCCCAATCCCATTTCCCCCCTAAGAGACCCGGCGATGTTTTGACTGCAATGGCATTTTCACAATCCTAAAAAGGTCACGGTATGAACAGCGGTTCAATGCTGGGCTGACTGACCATAAAGAAGAAGAAGAGACTGGATCTATACCCTGCCCTTCACTCGGAGTCTCAGAGCGGCCTACAACCTCCTTTCCCTTCCCCCTCCCCACAACAGACACCCTTGTGAGGTCGGTGAGGCTGAGAGAGCTCTGCCAGAAACTGCTCTTTTTCAAGGACAGCTGTGCCAGAACTATGGCTTGCCCAAGGGGAGAAGTGGGGAATCACACCCAGTTCTCCCAGATTAGAGTCCGTGCAGGGCTCTTTTTGTAGCAGGGACTCCTTTGCATATTAGGCGACACACCCCCTAATGTAGCCAATCCTCCAAGAGCTTACAGTAGCCCCTGTAAGAAGAGCTCTGTAAGTTCTTCGGCTGAAGCGGCTCCAAGTCAAAGCACTGTCCATGAAAGAAGATAAATGGGAGACCCGTCTCAGACACAGAAACGGCAGATAAAAACACTGAACTGAAAGCAGGAGGAAGGGTATGAAACAAAGAGGGGTGGGGAGAAGGTGCACAAGACGCCTTTGGACGGATAGCGACTGTTAGATGAATTCTATGTGTTTCAGTGTCCTGGGGGAAGGTCGCGGTGGGGAGGGCCCTCCAAACATGGACATGCCACCTAAAGCGCCTCGTCTCTGGTAGCCCCCCCACACACACACCTTCTTTCGTATTCTCTCGGTGAAGGCCACCGATAGGACCTGAATTTTGAACTGCTGTGGTATGAAACAAAGAGGGGTGGGGAGAAGCAGCGCAAGACGCCTTTGGACAGAGAGTGATTGTTAGATGAATTCTACGTGTTTCAGTGTTCCTAGGGGAAGGTCGCTTCTGGCAAGATTCAAAATGACACGAAATCTTCAAGTATGTTCCAATCAGCTAGGAATCAGGCTCTGATCAGACCTCGTGTCATCTATTGCATGCTTTCTTCTGGAAACTCTTCTCTGCACAGAAGGTGACTGCATCAATCTGAAGAGAGACTTGTACTTTCAAGGTCGATTAGGTCACGAGTCAATTGGTGCAGTTGTCATTGATGCATGGTGGCAAAACTATTTGTTCTGCGTTTTCATTTTGGTTGCAAGTAGTCTCGAACTCCTGACCTACTGACCTTCCATAGCCTGCAGTTCAGCGTCTTAACCACTTGAGCCACCGCAGCTCCTCCTTCTTTCTTTCCCCCCACCTTCTTTCGCATTCTCTCGGTCAAGGCCACCGACAGGACCTGCATTCTGAACTGCTGTAACTTCACGCAAAACTAGCCTGTCCTGTTTAAAACATCATCTACTCCAGGGGTGGCCAAACTGTGGCTCCGGAGCCGCCTGCGGCGCTTTCACACCACCCTCGGCTCTTTCACACATCCTGGGCGGCTCCCGGCAGGGCGGCTGGGGAAGCGAAGGGCAGGCATGCCTCCTCGATCGGTCTTCCCTTCCCCAGCCAGGGTTCCCCTCCCTGGGTAGGCTTGGGGGGGGGGAGCAGAGAAAGAAAGCATTCTCAATCCCCCACCCCCCTTTCCGGCCAGCTTGGAGAAGGCATTTGTCTCTTTAAGTCCCTTCGCCAAGCCAGCTGGTGGGGGGGGGGCGCCTTGGAGGATGCATTTAAAGTTACAGTTGCTTTCTTTCCACCTCTCCCTCCCTCCCCCATCTAGTTGCTTTCTTTCCACCTTCCCTTCTCTTTCTCCCTTCCCTTCTTTCTCTTGCTTCCTTCCCCCTCCCTCCCTCCATCTCCTCTCTCTTTCTTCCCACCTTCTTCATTCTTTCTTTCCACCTCTCTCTCTCAGACAAATAAATATAATTAGCAAACAAATAAATATCATTGGACAAATAAATATTATCAATACCTGTTTTTACCCCTTTTGTTCTTATTTCCGGCAGTCTCATTTAATTTTTACCAAAAAGCACATCTGCATATTTTCCAATTAAAAACATTCATGTAATATTTATTCATGCCTTGCGGCTCTCAAACACCTGATGTTTATTCTATGTGGCTCATGTTGAGGGAGTTTGGCCACCCCTGATCTGGGATAAGTACCTTAAGTGTAGATAAAGGGAGACTGCACGTTTTCACCTTTTCTTTGTACTCCTGAATAGCCTGTTCGTATAGTTATTTATTCATTTTTTAAACCTTATATTTTGCATGCTCCAAGCCTGATCTCTGGAAACACACCACGCCTATTTTGGGTGTAGTGGTTAAGTGCGCGGACTCTAATCTGGGAGAACCGGGTTTGATTCCCCACTCCTCCACTTGCACCTGCTGATGTGACCTTGGGTCAGTCACAAGCTGTCAGAGCTGTCCTTGAAAAAGAGCAGTTTCTGTCAGAGCTCTCTCAGCCCCACCCACCTCACAGGGTGGGGAGGGGAAGGGAAAGGAGTTTGTCGGCCACTCTGAGACTCCCTTGGGTAGTGAAGGGCGGGGTAGAAATCCAAACTCTTCTCTTCTCTATTTGGTCGTGCGGTGACGCGGAGGGGCAGCGAGTCAACTCACCACCCTCAGAGCAGGACTGCTCAATCGGCTGCCTCTGCACTCGCCTGAAGGAGAGAAGCGGGAGGGGCGCCAACTAGGCGGAGCCTCTAAAAGGGCAACGCAGGTACAGAGTGCGAGATACGGGACTCAGATCAGCAGGAGAGACTCTCAGAGTTGCTGGTGGCAGCAGGGATTATTTATTTCTGGTGTCTTCCTCGGAGTAAGGGAAAGGGGCAAAATTGCCCAGCAGTGACTTGGGATGTTTGCTGGCTTTTCTAACCTCCTGCGGATCAGACCGTAGGAACATGGGACCTTGTGAGTCTTGTTACTTCACACCTCCAATCTGAGGCAGACCTGCTCCGACTCTCTTACGTCAGTGGTGCTCCTTTAGCACAGGCCGGGGGGGTCGCGGGGCACCAACCAAGCCACACAAGCCCCGGGGAGAAAAGAACTGGGCACAGTTCTGGTCCCCACACTTCAAAAATGATATTACAACACTGGAAAAGGTGCAGGAAAGGGCAACTGATATGATTAAGGGTTGCTCACAAGACTCCACGGCTTAGAGGGAACATTGGCTCTGACTCTCTTACGTCAATGGTGCTCCTTTGGCACAGCCCGGGGGGTGTCGGGGGGCACCAACCAAGCCGCACACTCATAAGCCCTGGGGAGAAAAGGACTGGGCACAGTTCTGGTCCCCACACTTCAAAAATGATATTACAGCACTGGAAAAGGTGCAGGAAAGGGCAACTGATAGGATTAAGGGTGTGACAAAATGGCATTTACCTGGGTGTGCACGATGGAGGCCGTCTGTAGTTGGCGTTTAAAATGGTTCCCCATAAGGGTAAGTGGCCTGTCGTGCCGGACGGGGCCCTGCAGGGCTAACCCTCACCGGGTTGACTGGGACTTCCTCATTTGCCTGGCTACATTTCCCAGAAGTGCTAGGGGAAAAGAGCAGGAAAATCTGGACACACCCCAGGGGCGGAGCCAGGGAGATAAAGGCTTTGGCTCCTGAGGGGGGAGTTCAGTCTCTCAGCCTGGTCTTCAGCCTTTGGGCTCAGCGTGGAGGGCAGCTTCGAGGGAGCGGACAGGTGGGGGCTCCTGTGACCTCAAGCTCCAGGGCCTCCAGACCACTATCAACCGTGGCGGACAGCCGGGAGGGCAACAGTACCAGTGACCAGTCCTGAGGGAGGGCTGGAGGGGTTTCTCCACAACAACAGGAGGGGGGAAGCAAAACCCATCCTGAGGCCCACAGCCTCCAGAGATAGTGAGGGTGTGTGTGTCGGGGACAGAGGAATGGCGGTTTAAATCGTGTTTATTTTCTGCCCAGGCTGTGTTCATGTGCTCGTGTTGATTTTCTGCGCTTAACTTGTAAATAGTTAAAATAAATCTTCTTTTTGGAATTCTAAGACCTGGTGTGCCTTGACCACTTAGTCCTCCCCGCGCAGCGCATTACCAGAAGGGAACCCAAACAGGCCCAAATCAGAGGGGTTGCCAACTCTCCAGGGGAAAGATTATGATACCAACTTCCCAAGGGTGGGGGAATCAGCCAGAGGGGTCTCACCGACCCTCTAGGAAGGCGGTGTCAATCCAGTGAGTGGTGGCAGCGTGTAACGAAGGGAAATAGCCCCACCGGGCAGGGTGGGAAGGCAAAAACAGGGGCTTGCGAGCCACAGAATGGCTGCTCAGTCTCCCAGGGCTGAGGGTGGGTCCCCGTTTCGCCACAAAGGGGATGGAACACCTTCCGTATGAAAGAAAGGTTGAAGAGGTTAGGGCTCTTTAGGCTGGAGAAACGACAATTTGAGGGGTGCAAAGTGATGCACATTGGAGCCAAAAATCCTTTCTATAAATACATGCTGATGGGTCCAAACTGGCAGAGACTGACCGAGAGAGAGATCTTGGACCCATAGTAAACTCACTGAAAATGTCGAGACACTGCGCAACTGCAATAAAAAAGACCAATTCTATGCTGGGGGTTATTAGGAAGGGAACTGAAAACAAATCAGCCAGTATCATCATGCCCCTGTATAAATTGACGGTGCGACCCCATTTGGAGTACTGTGTACAGTTCTGGTCACCACACCTCCGAAAGGATATTATAGCATTTGGAAAAGTGCAGAAAAGGGCAATTAGAATGATAAAAAGGGTTCAGAACACTTTCCCTATGAAAAAAGGTTAAAACGCTTAGGGGTCTTTAGCTTGGAGAAACGACGGCCAAGGGGTGACATGATCGAGGTTTATAAGATGATGCATGGGAAAGAGCAGGTAGAGAAAGAAGTCCTTTTCTCCCTTTCTCACAATACAAGAAGTCGTGGGCACTCCATGAAATTGCTGAGCGGTCGGGTTAGAACGGATAAAAGGAAGCCCTTCTTCACCCAAAGAGTGATTAACACATGGAATTCACTGCCACAAGAGGTGGTGGCGGCTACAAGAATGGACGGCTTCAAGAGCGGATTGGACAAAGAATATGGAGCAGAGGTCCATCAGTGGCTATTAGCCACGAGCTATGGATAGGAACTCTCGGTCTGGGGCAAGGGATGCTCTGTATTCTTGGTGCTTGGGGGGGGGGCAACAGTGGGAGGGCTTCTGGAGTTGTGGCCCTGCTGGGGGGAAACCTCCTGATGGCACCTGGGTTTTGGCCACTGTGTGACCCAGAGTGTTGGACTGGATGGGCCAGTGGCCTGATCCAACATTGGCTTCTCTTGTGTTCTTATGTTAAATCTGATGACAGCAGCTTTGACCCTTGGAAATTTATACCCCAGAAATCTCTCTGGCCTCTACAGTGCTACTGAAAGCAAATCCAGCTGTTCCAGCGACCGAAGTTGAACCTACCCAGTCAGTTCACACGAAGGCTCTCCCTTGCCGTGTTCTGCCGAGCAACACACGTTACCGCTTATGTCAAACAATCAACAAGCACCATTGTTTCAGCAATGGCAGACAGGAAGTTTATTCATTCAATTGGTCTTCCCTTGAAAATCTGTCTTCCTGAGCTGGGCTCTTGTGATCTACAGCCAAGCCAACCTCTAACATCCAGTTTTGCTACCAATGCTGGATTTCACGTCAAGAATGCCTCAATCAAACCAGCGTCTCCTCTGGCAGCAGCAGAGGGCTCTTCAAAAACCACCCTCACCTGACAGACGGCCCTCTCTTTCAGGAGCTTCAGGTTTCTTCCTCGCAAGTCTGTCACGACAAATGGCAAAGAGATCTTGTCGTCCTCGTATTCTGAAAGGAGAAACAGTGAAAGGCCTGGCGGAGGAGGACTGCACAGAGAGGCCATCGAAACAGGCCTCGTGAAAAATGACGTTCCTTTACAGAAAGCGTGGAGAGACGGAGATGTAAAGTTTTTTGGGAAATGTGGAGGCCATGGGAGGAGTTTTTCCCTGGGAAAAAGACAGAGCTGCTGCGGGGAAAACTGAAATACATGCAATACGTACACCTGTTCGGTGTCGTGGTTAAGTGTGCGGACTCTAATCTGGGAGAACCGGGTTTGATTCCCCACACCTCCACAAGCAGCTGCTGGATGACCTTGAGCAAGCCACAGTTCTGTCAGAGCTGTCCTTGAAAGAGCAGTTTCTGTCAAGAGCTCTCTCAGCCCCACCTGCCTCACGGGCAGTGTTCCCATTAAGCTGAGTTAGTGTGAGCTAGCTCACAGTTTTTTAGCCTCCAGCTCGCACATTTTTGTCTCAGCTCAAGAAGGATGGCTCCAGAGCAAACTAATTTATGTAGTAGCCACATCTCCCGCTCACAACTTTAATGCCAGCAGCTCACAAAGTACGATTTTTGCTCACAGGACTCCACACAGCTTAGAGCAGTGGTGGTGATGGCACGGGTGCCAGAGGTGGCACTCAGAGCCCTCTCTGTGGGCACGCGTGCCATCGCCCCAGCCAGGCCCAGACCATCATTAAAGTGTCAAATTCTCTGCCAAATAATTTTAAGTAAATGAAAGCATTTGGGATTGCTTTCCTTACTTTGTTTGGATCATCTTAAGTTAATGTATGAGTTGTTTGTTCTAAAGTAAAACCTCGGTATTCAGGTTAAATTGCCGTGTTGGCACTTTGTGATAAATAAGTGGGTTTTGGGTCGCAGTTTGGGCACTCGGTCTCTAAAAGGTTCGCCAACACTGGCTTAGAGGGAACATTGCTCACAGGATGTCTGTTGTGGGGAGGGGAAGGGAAAGGAGATTTGTAAGTCGCTCTGAGACTTCCTTGGGTAGTGAAGGGCGGGGTATAAATCCAATCTCTTCTTCTTCCTATCAAACCTAAAGTTTTTTACTAATTGAACTACAAGAAATGCTTCACTTATGGCTTAGTTAGCTGATAAAACTGTACTGTTGGACATATTTATGGAATTTCAAAGTACAAATGCCTTTATTTCTTAACGAGATTGCAAGCACACCCAATAGTTGAGAAAGCTCTGCAAGCTGCTCCACCCTATGTTACACAGCACGCATATCTTCAACTTTTGCCATATGAAAGGTGGGCAAAAAATAAAAGTTGAAAGGTAGGAGAATTCTGCAGTGAACAAAAGAAAACCCTCCCTCTGCTATGGAAGCTTGCTGGGTAACCATCGGCCAGTCAGACACTTTCAGCCTAGCCTACCTCACAGGGCTGTCGTGAGATTCAGCTGGGTGGCCGTGTGGGTCTGAAGCAAGAGAACAAAATTTTACTCCGGCGGCACCTTTAAGACCAACAAGGTTTTATTCCGAGCATGCACCCGAAAGCTTATATCCAGAATTAAATTCTGCTGGCCTCAAAGGTGCCACTGGACCCACAGAGTCGTTGTGAGGATAAAAATGGAGCCCCCACTGGGGAGAAGAGTGGGGTATAAATGAAGGAGAAGAAGAGGAGATTGGATTTATACCCCGCCCAGTGTTCCTGCTAAGCTCAGTTAGGGTGAGCCAGCTCACAGTTTTTTAGCCTCCGGCTCACAGATTTTCGTCTTAGTTCAGGAAGGAGGTGGCTCCAGAGCAAACTCATTTATGCAGCAGCCAAATCGCTCGCTCACAACTTTAATGCCAGGAGGTAACAAAGAGTTTTTGTTCACAAGACTCAACAGCTTAGAGGGAGCGTTGATTTTCTCCACCCTTCACTCGGAGTCTCAGAGCGGCTGACAAACTCCTTTCCCTTCCCTTCCCCACGACAGACACCCTCGGGGCTGAGGGAGCTCTCTTGAGGACTGCCCTTGAGAGGACAGCTCTGAGAGAACTGTGGCTTGCCCAAGGTCACCCAGCAGCTGCAAGTGGAGGAGTGGGGAACCAAACCCGGTTCTCCCAGATGAGAGTCCGTGTGCTCCTAACCACGACACCAAAGGTTGAGATGGTATGTTCTGCTGGTGCCTGCTCAAAGCCTTTCTCTGCAGGTATGTCAGCCCTATAGGAGAGCCTTCCGGAAGGAGCTACAAGGACTTTACTTCTCTTGGATTTTCATAAAGGCTGCGAGACAAAACTCTTGCAACCCTCTGAAGTCTCTTGATGGCTTCTACAGTCTGTTGGTTCTAAGGGGCATCATTGCCGTACGGATTTTATTTCTTAGACTTCTGCCCGTTTCAGTCCTCTGACGTTTTAAACTGCCTGTGATTTATATGGCTTTTAATCTAGCCCCTTCGGACCCCAGCTGTCTGAGAGAAAGGCAAAGTTCTTAACAGACACACATCGACAGAAAGCAGAACCAACTTCCAAACACTTCTGTCAAGACGACTTCCCAACCACAGCTGCAAAGGTCCCTGGGGCAGCCACACGGAGGTCTCCTAACCCGCTACCGGACTTGCGTAAGAAGGGAAAAGCCACAGGACTTGAAGACACAACGAGAAGTCGGAGCTGCTGGCGGGCGTGCCATGAGGCAGAACTTATCAAAGGCCTGAGGTTGAGAAAAGCTTTGGAAGCACTGGAAAAGCACCGGAAAAAGTGCAGAAAGGGGCAACTAGATTGATAAAAAGGGTTGGAACACTTTCTCTATAAAGAGAGGCTAAAGCGCTTGGGGCTCTTTAGCTTGGAGAAACGACGGCTGAGGGGTGACATGATCGAGGTTTATAAGGTTATGTGTGTAGCGCGGAGCGTTGAATTGACCTTAGACCAAATGCGCAGTTATGCCAGCTGAGTGCTAGCAATAGCAAGCCACACAGACACAGTGCTGTGCGTAACTATTTACAGTTTATTTACATATATATATATTTTCTGGAGCTCACTGACAAAGTGCTCCGCAATACAGTCATAGAGGAGAAGGAGAATAACTTGCAGACACTATACATTTATATACAAGCTACAGCCAATCAGCACACACCACTGAGTCATTGTTACTGATCTGTTCAGCTCCTGCTTGAACCGGTCTCTTCTGGCCTCTGTGGCTCTCATAGCTGTCATCTAGATGGGTGAGATCACCAGGTCTGATGTCTTACCTAGGCATGTATGCCAACAATGTGTAGGATAGAGTAGGTAGAGAAAGAAGTCCTTTTCTCCCTTTCTCACAATACAAGAACTCCTTGTGGGCACTCCATGAAATTGCTGAGTGGTCAGGTTAGAACGGATAAAAGGAAGTACCTCTTCACCCAAAGAGTGATTAACATGTGGAATTCACTGCCGCAGGAGGTGGTGGTGACTACAAGCATGGACGGCTTCAAAAGGGAATTGGATAAACACATGGAGCAGAGGTCCCTCAGTGGCTATTAGCCACGAGCTATGGATAGGAACTCTCAGTCTGGGGCAAGGGATGCTCTGTCTTCTTGGTTGTTGGGGGGGGGGTCAACAATGGGAGAGCTTCTAGTGTCTTCCCGGCCCCACTGCTGGACCTTCTGATGGCACCTGGTATTTTTGGCCACTGTGTGACACAGAGTGTTGGACTGGTGGGGCCATTGGCCTGATCCAACATTGGCTTCTCTTATGTTCTTATAAGAGGGAATTGGATAAACATCTGGAGCAGAGGTCCATCAGTGGCTCTTAGCCA
>NW_015171529.1:595652-604613 GCF_001447785.1 Gekko japonicus | reverse complement strand
TCAACGTTGGGAGGGTTTCTAATGTCCTGGCCCCACTGGTGGACCTCCTGATGGCCCCTGGTATTTCTGGCCACGGTGTGACACAGAGTGTTGGACTGGATGGGCCATTGGCCTGATCCAACATGGCTTCTCTTATGGTCTTATGTCTGGGGCAAGGGATGCTCTGTATTCTTGGTGCTTGGGGGGGCAACAGTGGGAGGGCTTCTAGTGTCCTGGCCCCACTGCTGGACCTCCTGAGGGCCCCTGGTATTTTTAGCCACTGTGTGACACAGAGTGTTGGACTGGATGGGCCACTGGCCTGATCCAGCATTGGCTTCTCTTATGTTCTTATAAGAGGGAACCAGATAAACATATGGAGCAGAGGTCCATCCGTGGCTCTTAGCCACAGGGTATAGATAGGAACTCTTGGTCTGGGGCAAGGGATGCTCTGTGTCCTTGGTGCTTGGGGTGGGGGGCAGCAGTGGCAGGGGCTTCTGGTGTCCTGGCCCCATTTATGGACCTCCTGAGGGCACCTGTTATTTCTGGCCACTGTGTGACACAGAGTGTTCGACTGGATGGGCCATTGGCCCGACCCAACATTGGCTTCTCTGATGTTCTTATGTTCCCTTGTGAACAGGAGTCGAGAGCAGAGTGACGGAGCCTGATGCCTTTGCGATCAAACCTCTTGGCTAAAGCCTGCCACCTGCCACCCGTTCTGTTGCCCGCTCCTTCCCCAGAAATAATCTTAAGAGAGACTCACCGTCCTCTGCCTCGGAGAGATCGCCAGGCTCCAGGACGTAGCGCAGTTTGGTGTAGTTCACATAGCCCGGCTCGACCGCCTGGCTCTCCGGCTCGGCGCTGGGAGAATCCTTGGGCGACCCTCCCGCCTCGGAAGTGCTCCCAGAAGAGGCGGAGCTGGGAACACCGCTGCTGTGCAACCCCAAACTCTTCCCCAGATCCCACGAGGCCGAGGAACCCTGGCCCCCGGCCCCCGAGTCAAGAAGGGGCTCCAGCCCGGCGCCCGCTTCCGCTTCCGTCGGGGCGGAGCCTTTGGCCTCTTTCGCCCTCCGGAAGATGTCTGCGACGAACTCCTTCGCCATGGCGACGGCGGGCGAAACGTGGTTTCCCGTGTCCTGCGGAGGTGCCGGGACGGTTTGCTGCGATGCGGCCACGCTCCGGCAGGGGCCACTGTCTCTTTCCAGCCCGTCCTTGGAACTGCTGGGACACGGCGACGAGGGGACGGGCGCGCGGCATGCCTCGCCCACGGGGGACGGAGGGTGACGACTCCTGTCGTAAAGGATTTGGCAGAAGCTGCTGTCGTCTGAAAGGGAACACCAGAGGGGTGAGAAAACACTGGCGGCCATCAACGCTCCCTCTAAGCCGTGGGGTCTTGTGAGCAAAAATTCTACGTGAGCGAGCGATTTGGTGGCTGCACAAATTAGTTTGCTCTGGAGCCCTCCTCCCTGAGCTAAGACAAAAAATGTGTGAGCCGGAGGCTAAAAAGCTGCGAGCTAGCTCACACTAACTCAGCTTAGAGGGAACACTGGTAAAACGGCACGTAGAGTGACTTCTGAAGTAGCGTCTGTCGATATTTTCAGGACTCACTACAAGCGGTTCAGTCTGAGAGAAGAGGAAGAGGAGGAGACTGGATTTACACCCTGCCCTTCACTCGGGAGTCTCAGAGCGGCTTATAATTTCCTCTCCCTTCCCCTCCCCACAACAGACACCCTGGGAGGTAGGCGGGGATGAGAGAGCTCTCTCGAGAACTGCCCTTGAAAGAACAGCTCCGAGAGAACTATGGCTTGCCTAAGGTCACCCAGCAGCTGCAAGTGGAGGCGTGGAGAATCAAACACGATGCCAATAATGGGACTGAGAGTCTCACCCTCGCTCTGGGAGGGGATTTAGACCTGGCTCCCTGCTTCCCACAGCCCACATGGGATTCGGCATTAGCCTTTTCTGTTACACGGAGCTGACACCAGTGAACTCCCGGGTGCAGAAACGGGTACCGTCACATGTATTAACGTCAGTGGTGTAGTTAAGGATCTCGAAGTCAGATGAGCCCTAACCTGGGTGGCCGAGCCCAGCCGGATCTCGTCAGAGCTCGGAAGCTCAGCAGGGTCGGCCATGGTCGGAACTTGGACGGGAGGCCACTGAAGGAGTCCAAGGCAGGCCATGTTCGCCTCTCACCTTGAAAACCCTACGGGGTGACCGTGAGTCAGCCGTGACCTGACCGGCCTTCCCACCACCACCACGTGAGATAAAGAGGACCGGGCCAGCTGGACCAGTGATGTCAGGTTAATATGCTGTAGTGGACATGCATTGACACATAAAAAAACAGATGCCACGGCTAAGTACGAACCAGGACAAAAAGCTACGGAGAGAAGCTTGGCTTTTTTTTAACAGCCAAGGTCACGACGACAGGCAAGAGGTGGGAGCAGACCCCATTCTGAAGATGCCTGGTCCCCAATGCTCCCTTCTAACCCAGGGGTGTCAAACATGCAGCCCCGGGGTCCGGATCAGACCCCCGGGGGGGGGGCTTCTATCAGGCCTGCAGTGGAACTGGCTGTCTTCTGCTTCTTCTTCCAGTTCTGCTGCTGCTGCGTCATCAACAAATATACATCAAAGACAGGGGGTTGCAGTTGGTATGACTAATACAAAGCAAAAACTGCAAATTGTGCAAACAATGCTTATAATACTACAGTGATATGCTAGAGCACTCGGAATTACAGAAATGATTTTAGAAGACGTGATACAAAATTCTCCTTCTGTTACAGACGTGACGAAATTCTCCGGAGTAGACCTTCCGTTTCGTAAAGAACTTCATCAAAACATCGATACTCAGAAAAGACTTGACTTGCCCGCGTTTGTGAAAAGATTGCAAAATTAGTGGATGAGAGTGCGTCTCTCCTGGAGGAAATTGATGGGAAAGCATGGAATAGTTATGAAATAAGAAGACACATCTTTTCTGAGTATCGATGTTTTGATGAAGTTCTTTACGAAATGGAAGGTCTACTCCGGAGAATCTCGTCACGTCTGTAACAGAAGGAGAATTTTGTATCACATCTTCTGAAATCATTTTTTGTAATTCTTTCTAGCATATTACTGTGATATTACAAGCATTGTTTGCACAGTTTGCAGTTTTTTCTTTGTATTAGCTGCGTCATCAACGGCATACTCGAGATTTCTACAGCACAGACACTTTGATGCAATACTTCAGAGCAAGAGGTGTCAGTTACCAGACACTGTTGAATAAAACATTGCAAGACTGCTAATGTTTTAAGCATGTTCTGAAGTTTTTTTTAAAAAAAAACCTTTGCGTTTGTGTCCTTTATAAAGTTTATCTCTCCGCTGCCTGGCATTACATTTTATGACACACGTGGCCCGGCCCGACAAGGTCTCATTTATGTCAAATTTGGCCCTCATGAGTTTGACACCCCCTGCTCTAAGCTGTGGAGTCTTGTGAGCAAAAATTCTACTTTGTGAGCTGCTGGCATTCGAGTTGTGAGTGAGTGATTTGGCCGCTGCATAAATCAGTTCGCTCTGGAGCCGCCCTTCCCGAGCTAAGACAAAAACATGTGAGCCAGAGGCTAAAACACTGTGAGCTAGCTCACACTGACTCAGCTTAGAGGGAACACTGCTGCGCACCCGTTTCCTTTCTCTCGTGTAGCGAGTGGCTGTCATTCGTTCTTATGGGAGGAAAATATTGTGCTGTGATTCAGGAAACTATTTCAGTAGGACTAAAACCTGTTGATTGTCCCACTCGTGTAGCGAGTGGCTGTCATTCGTTCTCATGGGAGGAAAATACTGTGCTGTGATTCGGGAAACTGTATTTCAGTAGGACTAAAACCTATTGATTGTCCCATGTATGCACTTGCTTGCTTTCGTTTTCATATGTAGACCTGTTGATGCGCTTAATTGCTTAGCTGCTGGAATGTCTATATCTCTCAAGGCCACAGGTGGTCGCTGCTGGATAGTTGCTTGGGTGATCTCACGGAGGGCCGTGGGAAGGAGATATGTTATGCCGCCTAGAAGCGTTTGCTCCCAGGCCCGATGGCACGCGCGGGAAGTCCCGCAATTGGGCCTCAGCTGTTTGAATATACTATAACCTGTCATGCTCGTTGCATCCCCCCTCATTCCTAACAGTGATCCTGTACATGCACCTATAGCTTCAAATAAAGTAAAACCTTTCTGCAAGAGTGAACTTCATTGATGCTGTGGGGAAGCCTGACACCACCACCCCCAGCTCTGGGAAGATGAGAAATTACCAGATAGGTACAATGCATGTAACCCCACCCATAAAACTAAGTCCTGGATGCCAGCAGAGGCGTACTGTGGTGTAGTGGTTACAGTGCTGGGCGGGGATGCGGGAGACCCAGGTTCAAAGTCCCATTCTGCCACAGAAGCTTCCTCGGGCCAGTCACACTCGCTCTGCCTAACCTACCTCGCGGGGTTGTTGTGAGGATGAAAGGGAGGAGAGGGTAAACGACGCATGCCACTTTGGGTCCCTATTGTGGAGACAGGTGGTGTATAAATGAGGTGAGTACGTAAAACAATAAATAAGTTCACTGGTAAAGGCACAGAGGCCAAGCTTCAGAACGTGACCCAAGCTATTTCTCCTGGGAGGCTCAAAACTGGAGCTGGTTCTTCTTCGGGGATTCGCTCCACAACCCAGGTTTGAAATCATGTAATATTTGAAGGGCTGTCAGATCTATTCTCTCTTGCTCCAGACTGCAAGAGCAGATCTAATGGGTGGGAATTACAAGGGAGTCAATACCAGCTGAATATCAGGAGAAACTTCCTAAATGTAAGAGTGGTTGAGCAGTGGAAGAAACTGCCTCGGGAGGTGGTGGAGGCTCCTTCGCTGGAGGTTTTCAAGCGGAGGCTGGACGACCACCTTCCGGGTATGTTGTCGGGCTGTCTTTCGGCAATGCTCCTGCAGAGTGCAGGGGGTTGGACTAGATTAACTGCAGGGTCCCTTCCGGCTCTAACATTCTATGAAGTCTATGAGAAGGAAATTACCAAGCCCCTAGAAGCTCGCTTTTGTCGTCCATCCTGTTTAGGCCTCTACAACATTACCAAAAAAAGCAACGGAACCGGTTTGTCAAGCGATTCCAACAGGCTGAGAAGACTGAAATAAACGCTTCAAGATGTGATTAATCTTTAACACCCAGCCAAACACATAACTGGATGCAGGCAGACACGAAAATTGCTTTCCTTTTCAAGTCGGCTTTCTAGGTTGAAGGAAGGCCCAATCCATGCACAAAGTGTTTATGCAACAACAAAAATTGCACTGTCTGAATACACCATGAGGGGAAGAGAACATTACAATAAACTCCAGGGGCATTCGGTGACCTTAGTATACAAAGAGAACTTAGAACAACTCAATTAAAGCTACGGCAACTGCAGGGAGCCGTCTGGAAAAGCTGACAAGGGCTGACAAAGAGAACTTTTTCTCCCTCTCCCAAAAGGCTAGAACTCAGGGGCACCCAAGGAAGCTGTGGGGCAATAAATTCAAGACAGACAAAAAGAAATACTTCTTTACACAATGCGTGATTAAAGCGTGGAATCTGCCGCTAGAGGATGTGGTGAAGGCCACAGGCATAGGTGGCTGTAAAAGAGAGACAGATTCATGGTCTAGCAGTGGTTACTAGCCATGGTGACTGAATGGAACCTCTGTATCCCAGTGACAGGAGACAACGTCAGGGAATGGAACTGGTTGGTCCCTGTGTGAGACTGGATGGTGGACTAGATGGATCTCTGGTCTGATCCAGCAGGGCTCTTCTGATGTTCTTATCTGGGAAAGGCCTTGGCCTCCCTGCCCTGTTGCTGGCCCTCCGAAGGAACTGGCTGGCCCCTGTGTGAGATGGGAGGCTGAACTAGAGGGACCCTCCCTGGTCTGACCCAGCAGGGCTCTTCTGATGTTCTTCTCAGGGGAAGGCCTCGGCCTCTCTGCCCTGTTGCTGGCCCCTCATTGGTATGATCCAGCAGGGCTCTTCTGATGTTCTTACCAGGGGAAGGCCTCGGTCTCTCTGCCCTGCTGTTTGCCCTCCAGAGGAATTGGTTGGCCACTGCGTGAGACGGGATGCTTGACTAGATGGACCCTCACTGGTCTGATCCAGCAGGGCTCTTCTAATGTATTTACCTGGGGAAGGCCTCAGCCTCTGTGCCCTGTTGTTGCCCCTCTAGAGGAACTGGTCGGCTCCTGTGTGAGACTAGATGGACTAATAAGCATATGGAGCAGAGGTCCATCGGTGGCTCTTAGCCACAAGGTATAGATAGGAACTCACAGTCCGGGGCAAGTGATGCTCTGTGTTCTTGGTGCTTGGGGGAGGGGGGGGAACAGTGGGAGGGCTTCTAGTGTCCTGGCCCCACTGCTGGACCTCCTGATGGCACCTGGTATTTTTGGCCACTGTGTGATACAGAGTGTTGGACTAGATGGATCATTGGCCTGATCCAACATTGGTTTCTCTTATGTTCTTATGACCCTCACTGGTCTGACCCAGCAGGGCTCTTCTGATGTTCTCATGAAAAGCATGGAAGTGCTCAAACTGGTTACTACAGTGGGATACCTGATTCATATCCCCAACCACAGGCCACTAGAGAGAGCCCCACCTGGACGTTCAGTGCACCATCTAGAGAGGAAAAGAGTCTGTGGAGCGCCAGCCCCACCCCCTCCCCTCCCCTCCCCCGACTCTTACCTGAAGAATGCACAGAAACCGCGCAGGCCACGAGAGAATAGCTGGTATTGAGGAGCACCACTTGGTCCTTCTTCAGCTGGAAGGCTGGCTGGAATGTGGGGAATGGGTAGACCACCTGGTACTTGGTGTGCAGCATGAAGCCGTGCTGCAAACATTTGGCGTTGGGATCACCTGAGGGAGCACACACAAATCAGCACCAGCAAGGACCCAGGGCAAGTTATGCGCACAGGGAGCAGTGAAAAGAAAGCAGCTCTCCAAAAAAACACTTGGCGGAACGCTGGAGGTTTCTGATAACGGATTCACTGCGGAGATATAATTAGGGATGGGCACCAACCGCATTTTTGCCGTTCGGTTCGTTGCTGAACCAGAAACTGAACCATGAACCAATATGAACAGGGCAGTTGGTTCATCAACTGAACACGTTCATATCAGTTCATGACCCCTGCTTTCTGCTCCCCACCGCTTTTTTAGGGAAGCAGAAAGCAGGGCATTAAATGGCTCGAGGCCATTTAAACCCGTTTTCTGCTCCCCACTACTCAGCTGTTTTTTGTGAAGAGCAGAAAGCAGGGGTTTAAACCCCTGCTTTCTGCCCTCCACAAACTGCCACAACATTCATGGAAGTTCCTGATGGGTCTTCAGTTGGTGAACATCGCTTCGTGATCCACAAACTGGCCCAAATTTGTCACAACCTCTCGTTCATGAGCTGGATGTGCCAATCCCTATATATAATTCCAGATATGTGATAGGAACTCTTGAAAATTAATATGGGAATGCTACATGTTCTGAATTTTAGGACGGGGCAGGCTGCAAAATTCAAGAAGTGTTTTATTTATTGTACACTTTTACTGCCTCTGACTGATTACTGGCTTGATTATTGTGAAGGGGGGCCTCAAATGACTGGCAGCAGACAAAATACGAAAGCTCTTCCAACACGGAAAAGGCAGTAACATTTTCCAAACATTAACCCTCGAGATTCCCTTAGTCAGGCTCTAACTACTACAACGGGGGGCCCCAGACTTTTTGAACCTGCAGGCACCTCAGGAATTCTGACACTGTGGTGGGGATAACCACACACGGGATACCCTGGGGCTGCTGCCAAACCAATGTTTCAGAAATCTGCACAGGCAACCAAACCACCAGTAACCAATCAGCAGCCCTGTTGAGCAACAACCCCAGCCAGCCCCCACCCACTTTCTAAAAGTGGGTCACTTCCAGACTAGATGGTCCGCAAACTGCACTGGCTGCCCATTGAGTACCGGATCCGTTTCAAGGTGTTGGTGCTTACCTTTAAAGCCCTATACGGCCAGGGGCCAGCATATCTGCGAGACCGCCTCTCCCTCTGTGAGCCCCGAAGGGTTTTACAATCTGCCAATCAACACCTTCTGGTGGTCCCTGGCCCCAGGGACGTCCATCTCACCTCGACTAGGGCCAGGGCGGAATGAGCTCCCATGCAAGATCAGGGCGCTGCAGGACCTTTTACAGTTCCGCAGGGCCTGCAAGACGGAGCTCTTCCGCCAGGCTTTTAACTACAGTGACGGACGTCCCTCCCTCTTCTCTGGGCCTCCCCTCAGTGGGTCAGAACTGCTTACCAAAGATGGCATCAGTGAGACCTAATTCTAATGACAACTGCACCGGCTGAAGGATAGAGTTGTAATTTATTAGTGCTTTAATTATATTTTCACCAATTCCTTTGTATTTTATATACTGTATTTTTTATTAAATCTGATGTAACCCGCCCTGAGCCTGTCATGTCGGGAGGGCGGGACAGAAGTCGAATAAAATAAATAAATGAATGAATAGATAAATAAGAACACCTGACGGGCACGGTCCCTCCCACGGGCGCCATGCTGGGGGGCCCTGCACTACACCGTTGCTTCTCAAGTCTGTTAACAATATAAATCACTCCCACCGTCGTTTGTCACAATTAAAGATGCCCTGCAAGAGAAAGGAAGATCTGCCCCTGTGCTGGGGAGGGTCCGCCTCACCTGGATGGGCGATGGCCACGTCCCTGCAGCTGGGACAGTGCACGAGAGGAGGCATGGCGACGGTGCTGATGTAGATGTCCCGGTGGTTTTCGTCGCTCATCATCATGTTTATTAGCAGGCCGTTAGATGAGCGGGTGCTACAGAGGAAGAGGAAGCAGCAGTCAGTTTCCGAGAAGGCTGCGAAGACCCACCCGCCTGCTAGCCCTTACAAATCAAACAGAGAGGCCTTCTCAAGGCCACTGACACCCTTCCCCCCCCCCCCAACAACATCCAACTAAGGGCCACCGGCCTCAGGAAGG
>NW_015171529.1:594728-595529 GCF_001447785.1 Gekko japonicus | reverse complement strand
GAAAGTAAACACTGTCCCCCCCCCCCCAATAGCATAAGCCAATGATTATGTTTCGCGTGCGCAACAAGCAGGCAAAGCCGTTAAGGTTCCCAGCCGTCTAATTGCAGATGGAGACAGCAAGGTCAAAACAGCAATAGTGCTCAGTAGCTGGGCAGGGAAGCGCTGGGAAAGTAGAGGAGAATATCATCCTCACATACCAATGCTATGACAGGACTAACTGACACTCAGAAGTTAAGCCCCACTGTATATAGGAACGTGTGGTCATTGAAAAGAACGATTCTCGTTTCCGGGAATTTGTCTGATAAAAGAAGTGGCTCTCCCTGTCACTCTGATTCATGCATATCGGGCGAAGAATGGCTTTTCTACTTTAGCTCCGTCTTCGGTGATGGAACCCCACCCCCCATTTCTTCTACAGACACAGCTGGTCTCCCCAAGTGGGATCCTGTCCCGGAATCTGAAATCAGAAACTTAATAACCTCTTTAACTTCCGGGAAATCGCCCGGGGAAGATTTGATTCCCCCAGATGTGTATAAAGCCTTCCCTGATTGGTGGTCACCCGTGCCGGCTAGTCTTTTCACAGATCAATGACACAGGTTTGATACCTGCTGGGTGGAAATTAAGTATTATTGTCCCCAGGGGTCCTTTCGTAGACAAAGAGGTGCAGGAGCTCATTAGCAAAACGTATCTGCACAACTTATTTGCATATGCCACACACCCCTGACATCACCGGAAGTGTGTCAGAAGGCAACACCCACCGTTCAAGCTCCACTGGACTGTTTTGGATTGCTAGCTATTGGGGGG
>NW_015171529.1:588929-594236 GCF_001447785.1 Gekko japonicus | reverse complement strand
CGGTACCCCCCCCCCCCCAAATTTATTTATTCGTTTTAATTTGTGTGTCTTTGTGTGCTTGTCTGGAAGTCACGGCCGACTTCTGGCGACCCCTACTGAGGGCGTGGATGTTTTTCAGAGAGGTGGCTTGATCAGCCTGCCCCTGCGTCCCGCCTCTGGTATTCCTTGGAAGTCGCCCTTCCAAATACTTGCCAGAGTCGGCCCTGCTTAGCTTTCGAGATCGGGCTCTCCTGGGCTATCCAAGTCAGGGGCTATACCCCCAAAATCTTGGCCTCTAAGGTGTACTGGACTCTAATTTAGATCTTCTGCAAGTGAACTCTAGTATTTAATAGGTCATAAGAACATAAGAGAAGCCAATGTTGAATCAGGCCAGTGGCCCATCTAGTCCAACACTCTGTCTCACACAGTGGCCAAAAAGGGCTCTTTACTGCCGGAGCTCCGCTCCTGTGCGCTCCTGCAGGAAATGACCCCTGATTGTCCCTATACATAAAAAAGGGAGCAGATCTGCCCCACGGAATTACAGACCACTGTATACGATGGCATCTCCGAGAGTCTCAAAGCTAGGATGCCTCCTTCGAGTGAGTCTCTGAGGGCAGCCATGTCTGTCTGAAGAACAACCGGATTCGAGTCCAGGAGCAGAGAAAAACAAGATTTTCAGGAGTACGAGCCTTTCAGAAGTCAAAGCTCCCTTCATCAGATACAGGAGCTTTGATTCTCAAAAGCAGTACCGCCCCCCCCCCAAATTTATTTATTCGTTTTAATTTGTGTGTCTTTGTGTGCTTGTCTGGAAGCCACGGTCGACTTCTGGTGACCCCTACTGAGGGCGTGGATGTTTTTCAGAGAGGTGGCTTGATCAGCCTGCCCCTGCGTCCCGCCTCTGGTATTCCTTGGAGACCTATTAAATACCAGAGTCAGCCCTGCTTAGCTTCCGAGATCGGGCTCTCCTGGGCTCTCCAAGTCAGGGGCTATACCCCAAAAAGCTTGGCCTCTAAGGTGTACTGGACTCAAATTTAGATCTTCTTCAAGTGAACTCTGGTATTTAATAGGTCATAAGAACATAAGAGATGCCAATGTTGGATCAGGCCAATGGCCCATCTAGTCCAACACTCTGTGTCACACAGTGGCCAAAAATACCAGGTGCCCTCAGGAGGTCCACCAGTGGGGCCAGGACATTAGAAGCCCTCCCACTGTTGCCTCCCCCCCCAAGCACCAAGAATACAGAGCATCCCTTGCCCCAGATGGAGAGTTCCTATCTCTGCCTTGTGGCTCATAGCCACTGATGGACCTCTGCTCCAGATGCTTATCCAGTTCCCTCTTGAAACTGTCCATGCTTGTAGCCACCACCTCCTGTGGCAGTGAATTCCATGTGTTAATCACTCTTTGAGTGAAGAAGGACTTCCTTTTATCTGTTCTAACCCGACCGCTCAGCAATGTCATGGAGTGCCCACAAGTTCTTGTATTGTGAGAAAGGGAGAAAAGTACTTCTTTCTCATCCTGCTCCATCCCATGCATAATCTCATAAACCTCTATCACGTCACCCCTCAGCCGTCGTTTCACCAGGTCCCTTTTATACACAACCCGATGCTTTATTTTAGGAATTTATAACCCACAAATGGTTACTCATATGGCTAGAGCAGCAGCTTCCAAACGTTGACACATTCAGTAAACCGTTACTCCTCCAAAGAACAGCATAAAATAGTATCTACAACATCCCATAATAAACAGCAAAGTAAATAAATGAATTAACCGTAACTGTCAAAATAAGATCATAAAAAAAGGGGGGGGGGGGGGGAGTCATATTCAGAAGTACACTCAAGTTTTCACCTGGTAGCTAAAACTATAAAAGCCAGACTCCAACCAATCAGCTGAGGGCAGGGAGCTCTAGGGCACCACCACCAAAAAGTCCCTGTCCCTAGAGGCCGCCTCTCTTAGCACCAAACAAATGGGGTCATACAGATTGGGGTCTTTGCAAAAGATTGTAACTAGCACCTGGAGGAGCAAGCCGCCCTGTTCCCAGATGGTCTAGGATTAGAGATGTAAAATTTCCAGAAATTTTGAAGCTCGGAAAAAAACCCATTTTTTTTTTCAGGGGGAAACCGGAAATTTTTGGAAAAATTGAAAAACATACTACATTAGCACTTCTTTTTTCTTTTCCAAATGGAAAGTCATTCTATTACTTTAGGAACATATAATATAACTATGGACATTTTTACTTGGCATGAAATTATCACAACTAGCACATTAAAAATATAGTGTATCCAGACAATTATTACAAACAGAATACCCACCCACATGCAAAAACAAAACTGAAACCTTTTCCTTTTCTTGTGGCAATAGCACCTCCTAAAGGAAGAGATGCATCTTGTTCTTGCATTGGAGAGTTCAGTTTGTGACCTAGGACTTGCTTGTCCTCAGTGCACAGAAATTAGATCAATCTCATACCATACATATTTTTTAGAAATGATTTGGAAAATATTTGAACACCTTGTCTTAAAATATTTTATTCATCATGTTAAAATAAAATGTTCCATAATCAATTTCTTTTCTTTTTTTCAATTTTTCCAATTTTTCGGGAAAAAAAACAAAAAAGGCTTCA
This sequence comes from Gekko japonicus, assembly GCF_001447785.1. Lineage (NCBI taxonomy): Eukaryota > Metazoa > Chordata > Lepidosauria > Squamata > Gekkonidae > Gekko > Gekko japonicus. The sequence continues at coordinate 591,640 of NW_015171529.1, read as the reverse complement.
GGAAAAAAACGGGGGGGAAACAGGTTTTTCCCTAATTTTTCCAGTTTTTTTCCGGGCTTTCACATCTCTATCTAGGATTCTAAGTACAAGACCAAACACTAAATCATGCAGAATGGTAGCCAGGGTAGCTCTTGCAAAAATGTTGATTCAAAACTCCAGAACACAGTCCACGAAACGCCTTGTATTAGGACCAACCAAATGACACATAACAGTGTACAAGAAACACTTGAACAGTCTTCAAAGGCAGCCCCAAGCACAGTTCATGCCACTATTGCAGTCTGGATGTGACCAGAGCACAGATAACCATAGCTGCATCCCATCTCTCAGAGGAAAGCCACGGCTGATACACCAATCAAAACGGGGCAAAGACCCTAGATGCAGATAAAGAACTGTAGACGGGGACATAACTGTACCCCCAGCTGGGATCTACTCTTTCAGGGACACGACAACCCCAACCAGGTCCGTGCCGCTCCTCGATCCCTGGTGTGCAATATTATTGACCAACAGCACCTGTGCTTTCTGGGCTGAAATTCGGTTTGTTGGTCTCCTCCTGCCTAGGACCACCTTCAGAGTCAAGCACATCTACTGTCTCACTTGACTCCGCTGAAAAGGACAAAGAGCTCAACGTCAGTGTTTTGGGCACCACAATTTAGGAGGGATACAGACAAGCCGGAACGTGCCTAGAGGAGGGGCAACGAAGGTGGTGAGGGGTCTGGAGTAGAGATGTAAAATTTCCGGAAATTTTGAAGCTCGGGAAAAAAACCGTTTTTTTTCCCCAGTTTTTTTGGGGGGGAAACGGAAATTTTCGGGAAAATTGAAAACATGCTACATTAGCATTTCTTTTGTCTTTTCTAGATTGAAAGTCATTCTGTTACTTTAGGAACATAAAATATGACTATGGACATTTTTACTTGGCATGAAACTAGCATATTAAAAATATAGTGTATCCAAACAATCAGTTTGTAACCTAGGACTTGCTTGTCCGCAGTACAGAGAAATTAGATCAATCTGATACCATATATATATATATTTTAGAAATGATTTGGAAAATATTTGAACATCTTGTCTTAAAATATTTTATTCATCAATGTTAAAATAAAACATTCCATAATCAATTTTTTTTCTTTTCTTTTTTCAATTTTTCAGAAAAAACAAAAAAGCTTCAGGGGAAAAACGGAAAAAAAACGGTTTTTTTCCGGGCCTTCAAATCTCTAGTCTGGAGGCCAAGTCCCATGAGGAAAGGTCGAAGGAGCTGGGGATGTCTAGCCTGGAGGGGAGACGACTGAGAGGTGACAGGATCACCCTCTTCAAGTACCTGAAGGGCTGTCACAGGGAACATGGGCAGGGGGCGGGAACCACTTGCGCAAATCCACAGCCAAGTTATGCTCAAAGACACATACTTGAAGCCAAAGACGATGACCTTGGAGGAGTCACTGGGCCACTCGCAGACGGTCAGGTACAGATCGCTGTAGATTTCTTCATCTTGGAATAACCGAACCTGACGCACCTGAAGAGATGGCAAGAGACCTTCTGGGACATGGCCGGAGAGACACTTACCATCAGGAAATGCCCCCCCCCCCAAAAAAAAGAGCATAAGATGTGCATTAAAGTGTATTAATCCAACCAATAAATCAGAAGCTCAGTGTGCTTTGGAACTGGGCTGCACAGAGGACCGCTTCTGTTAAACGACGGAAGGTTTCAAGAAAGCAAGAAGAGGCAGATGCCGTACTCAAGCTGTCCACTGAGACTATGAAGTAAGACTTTGAGCAAGCCAAGTTTCTGACCTGCGGCTGCCATGGATTCAAGCAACAGTGAGGTAAGTGTACTGCTGAATAGGGCTCTCTTAATTGTTGTGGGGGACTCAACCGACTCTGCATCCTAGCTACAGGAGGTAAAGGCCCTGGGCGTGGCTAGACACGGTCAAGTCTGCTTTTGCAGGATTCTGGGAGGAAGCCGTGAAAGCCCTATATAAACTACATCCTAGCTCAAGATTTTCTACATTCATTTATTTATTTAATTTATACTTTTGATTTATATTCCGCCCTTCCTGCATGGGCAGGCTCAGGCTATTCATTAGGTAGCTTTCCATATTCGGATCTGAATTGGACTACTTTCCAGCAACTGAGACTAACAATGCAATCCTAAACAGAGTTAAATGCTACTAAGCCCGTGGACTTCAAGGGGTTTAGAAGGGTGCAGCTTGGTTTATCAGTGTACGGTAAAGCTATAATGCTATGCAACCTGAAGACAAGAGGATTTGCTTCTGAGTAAGTATGCATAGCTTTGTGCTGCACAGGGAATGCTCAGAGTAACCCAGTGACTGCAAAGTCCTAAGTGGAACCCAGAGCCCACAACACACCAGGAGCAAAATAGCCTTAAGTGGAACCCAGAGCTATACCAAAAACAGCCCACAACACACCAGGAGCAAAATAGCTCCTGTTGCTGTAAAATGATGATTTATTTTTAGGTTGACCCAACGTGTTTTAAGTGTATTGCCTTTGATCAAGGGTACTACAAAAAACATGTGTATTTCAGAACAGAAATATCATGGTAATTACCACTTAATGTAATTTGTACATTAAATAAAGAATCAGAGCCCTTTATAGTTGGGGCTGGCAGTGTTTGTGGGGAAAGTGAGGCGCAACCTCCACAAATAGAAACTGAATGGAATTAGAGTGGTGGTAGCGCCAGGTGACACCCCCCCCCCCCCG
>NW_015171529.1:586635-588809 GCF_001447785.1 Gekko japonicus | reverse complement strand
AAAACTTCCCAGAGGCGGTTCTTAGCACACAGATGCAAAGTAAGCAGCTATTTACCTAGGACTTTACCTAGATATGGATAAGAATATAAGAACATAAGAGAAGCCAATGTTGGATCAGGCCAAAGGCCCATCCAGTCCAACACTCTGTCACATAGTGGCAGCAGCTATTTACGAGAGGGAGATATAAGAGACCCTCTGGATACCACAGGGCATACAGACTGCTAGTCACACCACCAGAAGGCAAATTTAGGGCCTAAAATGATTGAATAAGCCATTTGATGCTTGGGTCTGTCTTACAAGAAACGTGTCAACCAATAGTAACCTATAATTACAGTTGTGATTTACCATACAAGAACACAAGCATCTCAGCAGTGCATAAAGGGTTGCTGACCAGCATCTTATCAAGAACATAGAAAATTATATTCACTGATTTATTTAGTACTCTTATCAATTGTTTGAATGACTCTAAGGTCTCTTCAAAGTTTCTTTACTAGCCACAAATTAATAAAGTGGAGCTGTCAGGTGTTTGAATATCAAAAAGCCATTAGCCTTTCAGAGATTGACAAACTGTAGTAAAAATATATCAGGGCAAGGCTTAGAAGAAGAAGAAGAGATTGGATTCATACCCCGCTCTTCACTACTAAAGGAGACTCAGTGCGGCTTACAAACTCCTTTCCCTTCCCTTCCCCACAACAGACACCCTGTGAGGTAGGTGGGGCTGAGAGCGCTCTTGACAGAAAGTGCTCTTTTTCAAGAATGGCTCTTATCAGAACTACGGCTTGCCCAAGGTCATCCAGCAGCTGCAAGTGGAGGAGTGGAGAATCAAACCCGGTTCTCCCAGATTAGAGTCCACGCACTGAACCACTACACCAAACTGGCTTAAGACATGGCGTTCTGCCGAGTTTCTATTCAGGGTTACTACAGCTATAATGATTGTCTGGGGTACAACTACAGGAGGAACTGAAGTTCACAAAATTAATTAGCACCAGAAACGTGGAGCTTTTTCTTCTACTTGATGCATCACCATTGCTTATGCCGCACGAAAGATCGCTAGGAAAGTGAGGCGCAACCTCCACGAACCCCCTTTCCCACTCTCCAGCTCTCGTGGGGCTCCCCCCTCCCCCCTTTTAAAAGCCAAGTCTTGCTTGATACCACGGGCTGAGCCAAACGCTGCAGCTTCCACAACCCCGGACAACTCTCCCACCGTCCCGCCACCGTCTCATGCAGCACGGATCGTACCATTTTTAGCTTGCTGTGGACATTGAACTCCCACCAATAGAGATGGTAGATGTAGAAGGAGAAATCGTCATCGCCGCTACTGCTGGTGTAGGACAAGACGTACCTCCCGCACTTGGAGAAGCCGAGGAAGATGTGCCTGCAGGGCAAGATGAAAAGGAGATGAACTCGAGGTGCCCACAGATGCAGTCCGTGAGTGCAAAGAATCCCCTCTTCCCTCCAAAGGAGCTGGCCCCAGAGAGTTTCAGAGGGCAGCCGCCTCGCTCTGCAGACAGGGTTTGGGGGAAGTATAAGAGAGAAGGGAGCTTTGACTCCCGAAAGTTTACACCTAGAATATCTTTTTTTTTAAGTACCCATTATAGACTACAGACATACAAACATACATACAAACAACCCCCATCTACCCCCCCACAACATATAACATATAACAAGAGACTTTTTCATTTCTTCTGCTTGCTAGATTTCTAAATTCATTATCTATTTTACTCCACTAAGCTTATCTTTTTTGCGTTCTCAAATTACGACATTTACCGTATTTATCAGTTGCATTTACATTATACCAATCGTAGAATCTCTTCCAAGTTTTTTGAAAAGTCCATTCTGCACCGGCTCTCATCTCAAGTGTCAGTTTGCCATTTTCCGCCATTTAAAATATTTTGTTCATGTACTCTTGTTTCGTTGGTGTTTCCAATGTTTTCTAATATGTGGCATATACTATTCTTGCAGCTGTCGACATATGAACTATCAAATACCTATCTGCTTTATCAAAGTCTTTCGGAAATATATTCAATAACAGTATCTCTGGAGTAAACGGTATATTAGTTCTTATTATTTTTTCCATTATCTCATGAATCCATCTCCAGTACCTCTTTATAACATCACATAACCACTACATGTGATAAAAAGAACCAATCTTATTTTTACATTTCCAACATTTG
>NW_015171529.1:583955-585667 GCF_001447785.1 Gekko japonicus | reverse complement strand
CAGAGAAACGGACCACACACCATCGCCTTACCCCGCACACAGGAAATGTTCATCCACAATGCTTTTCAGAGAGACACAAACCCTGGGCGGAAGCTTACGGAAAAGACGGGGCGAGAGCTGTCCGCTGATCTACAGAGGGAGATCAAAGATAGTAAATGAGGTTCTCGTAAAGAACTCAAGGTATTTGACAACGAAGGGGCCACAAGACGGAGGGAATGAAGAGCAACAGAAAAATGAGTCGCACGTGTATGAAGGACAGTCTTTGGGCTGAGAATAAAGCAGCAAATATTGTCATGTCCTTGTACAGAGCCATAGGGCCGCCTCATTCGGAAATACTGTACGCCGTTCTGGTAGCTGTGTGTCTCAAAAAGGATCCTGCAGAGCTGGAAAAGTACAGGAGGCCATCAAGATGACCGAGGGGTTGGAGCGCCTTCCTTATTTTATCTGTTTATGTTACAATCCACCTTTTCCCCTGGGACTCAAGATGGATTACACCAGGGGTGTCACACGTGCAGCCCGGGGGCTGGATCAGGCCCCCAGAGGACTTCTATCAGGCCCGCAGTGGAACTGGCTGTCTTCTGCTTTTTTTTTCAGTTTTGCTGCTGCATCATTGTAGGTTTGCAGCTTACAGATACACACCTGAACAGCATACTCAAGACTGCAACAGCACAGACATTTTGATGCAATGATTCAGAGCAAGAGGTGTCAGTTATCAGAAGCTGTTAAGGAAACCAAATATTGCAAGAGTGCTAATGTGCTTCCAACTGCAGTCAATCACAGGAAAGCCCAAATGCAGGCCCTGCAGACAACAGCCCTCACCTGCTGACTGCTTCCTCGCACCTATCAGCCCAGAAGCCCCGTTCAGGTCGTCCCTGGTTAATAAGGTGGTGGCAAATCCACTCTCCATCAGCCTCCCCAGCCCCCCATTTTAAAATCCACCTAAACCAATGTCCCTCACCATATCTTGCGGCAGAGAGAACCACAATTCAACTGCCGTGTGTTTAGTCTCGAATCCACCACCAATCAATGCCTTCCCCCGAAAAAAACATCAGAAGAGCCCTGCTGGGTCAGACCAGTGAGGGTCCATCTAGTCCAGCCTCCTGTCTCACACAGTGGCCAACCAGTTCCTCTGGAGGGCCAGCAACAGGGCAGAGAGGCCGAGGCCTTCCCCTGATAAGAGCATCAGAGGAGCCCTGATGGGTCAGACCAGGGAGGGTCCTCTAGTCCAACATCCTGTCTCTCACACAGGGGCCAGCCAGTCCCTCTGGAGGGCCAGCAACAGGGCAGAGAGGCCGAGGCCTTCCCCTGACGCTCCTGGAAATGGGATTCAGAGGCTGACTGCCTCTGAATGTGGAGGTTCCCCTTCAGTCACCACGGTTAGCAACCACTGACAAACCTCTTCTCCACAAATTAAGATTGCAGAACGTAAAGCCAAGCAAAAGTCTGAAAGAAAATGGGGGCTCTGGACGGAGAGGGAGGGCCCCTCTGATTGAACAATTTTGGCTTTTTTTATACTCTGACCCCTTTCAAGATGATCCCTAGCATGGAGTTTACCTCTTCCCTTCCCCCGTAAAAAAGCCACCAGGGTGTAGTGGTCAGAATGTCAGACTAGTATCTGGAAGACCCAGTTTCAAATCCTCACTCATGCTATGGAAGCTCACCTACCTCACAGGGTTACTGAGAGGACGAAATACAGAGAACCACGCAAGCCA
>NW_015171529.1:582653-583783 GCF_001447785.1 Gekko japonicus | reverse complement strand
GGTCTTTCTCATCCCCTCCTGCCTGGTCCTTTTTAACTGGAGATGCTGGGGACTGAACCTGGGACCTCCTGCGTGCCAAGCAGAGGCTCTTCCACTGAGCCAGGGTCTCAGGTCAAGGTCTTTCTCATCACCTCCTGCCTGTTCCTTTTAACTGGAGATGCCGGGGATTGAACCTGGGACCTTCTGCATGCCAAGCAGAGGCTCTTCCACTGAGCCAGGGTCTCAGGTCAAGGTCTTTCTCATCACCTCCTGCCCGGTCCTTTTAACTGGAGATGCCGGGGATTGAACCTGGGACCTTCTGCATGCCAAGCAGAGGCTCTGCCACTGAGCCAGGGTCTCAGGTCAAGGTCTTTCCCATCCCCTCCTGCCTGGTCCTTTTTAACGGAGATGCCGGGGATTGAACCTGGGACCTTCTGCATGCCAAGCCCAAGCAGAGGCTCTTCCACTGAGCCAGGGTCTCAGGTCAAGGTCTTTCCCATCACCTCCTGCCTGATCCTTTTATTTGGAGCTGCCAGGGATTGAACCTGGGACCTTCTGCATGCCAAGCAGAGGCTGTATCACTGAACCAAAGCCCCTTCTAATTTGGAGTAACCATACTGGGTCAGAACAATGGTCCAGGATCCTGCTTCCAACTGCAGTCAATCACAGGGAAGCCCAAATGCAGGACCTGCAGATAACAGCCCTCACCTGCTGACTGCTTCTTCACATCTATCAGAGGGGAACTGCTTTTCAGCCCAGAAGCCCCATTCAGGTCGTCCCTGGTTAATAAGGTGGTGGCAAATCCACTCTCCATCAGCCTCCCCAGCCCCCCATTTTAAAATCCACCTAAACCAGTGGCCCTCACCATATCTTGCGGCAGAGAGAACCACAATTCAACTGCCCAATGTGTTCAGTCTCGAATCCACCACCAATCAATGCCTTCCCCCCAAAAAAAGTCAGAAGAGCCCTGCTGGATCAGACCAGTGAGGGTCCATCCAGTCAAGCATCCCATCTCACACAGGGGCCAGCCAGTTCCCCTGGAGGTCCAGCAACAGGGCAGAGAGGCCGAGGCCTTCCCCTGAGAAGAACACCAGGAGAGCCCTGCTGGGTCAGACCAGGGAGGGTCCCTCTAGTCCAGCCTCCCGTCTCAC
>NW_015171529.1:578885-582556 GCF_001447785.1 Gekko japonicus | reverse complement strand
ACCAGGGAGGGTCCATCTAGTCCAGCATCCTGTCTCACACACAGGGGCCAGCCAGTTCCTCTGGAGGGCCAGCAACAGGGCAGAGAGGCCGAGGCCTTCCCCTGATAAGAGCATCAGAAGAGCGCTGCTGGGTCAGACCAGGGAGGGTCCATCTAGTCCAGCATCCTGTCTCACACACAGGGGCCAGCCAGTTCCGCTGGAGGAACCATGTAAGCCACTTGGGGGAATAAAGTGGGTGACTTTGGGCCAGACACACACTCTCCGCCTGGCCTACCTCACAGGGTTGTTGTGTAGATAAAATAAAAAGAGGAGGAGAAAGAAGTAACCCACTATGGAAACAAAACGGGTGATCCTGAACCAGTTACACTCTCAGCCTAACCTCCCTCACAAGGTTGTTGTGAGGATAAAATAGAGGGGAGAAGAATGATGTAATCACTCTAGGGATATCGGAAGGGCATGCGTGAAGGAAATAGTTTTTGAAATAAAAACTGCTGCTGCCCCCAGAGCCCGCATTCTTCCTTCTGGGTCTAATTCCCCACTCCTCCACTTGCACCTGCTGGATGACTTTGGGCAAGCCACAGTTCTGTCAGAGCTGTCCTTGAAAAAGAGCCATTTTTGTCAGAGCTCTCTTAGCTCCGCCTACCTCACAGGGTGTCTGTTGTGGGGAGGGGAAGGGAAAGGAGTTTGTAAGCCGCTCTGAGACTCCTTTGTGCAGTTTCGCAGGGCCTGTAAGACGGAGCTCTTCCGCCAGGCTTTCTAGTAGAAGCCGCCGCCACAATCCCACCACCGAGGTAGTGTGTCATCGGCTGCCCTACTAAAGGGGGGCAAGTATGGCCTGGCAGAAGTTATAGACAGCGTAGCGGGAGACCGCGCTACTGAGATAGCTGGCCACCAAATTGGGGTGGTTGTTCCCATCTTGGATGACTCATATAGGCATAGCACCGTGTTATAGGATGGCGTTTACTGTGGTTTTAAATGTTGTATTTTACTATATGTTTTATTGTAATTTATGTCTCGGCTTTGCCGCATGTGAGCCGCCCTGAGCCTCTGGGAGGGCGGGATACAAATCAAATAAATAAATAAATAAATCTCTTCTTCTTGTCTCAGTCAGTTCCAAAGTCTCTAAATTGGCATGGAATTGCTGCTTGGTTTTGTGTCAAGGAAGGGGTCTGCTCAGTCAGCAGAACAAGACTTCAGAAGCCGGGTGATAACGTGTACAGTTCTAGTCACCGTATCTCCAAAAGGACATTGCAGAGCTGGGAAAAGTAAGAGGAGGGCGAGCAAGATGATGAGGGGGTTGGGTCCCCGTCCCCATGAAAAAAGGCTGAAGAGCCCGGGACTTCTCGGTTCAGAAGAGAGACCGCTAAGGGGGGGACACAATCGGGGTTTATCAAATTATGCTTGGGGTGGAGACAGTTGCCCAAGAGAACTTTTCCTCCCTCTCTCAAAATAGTAGAATTCAAAGGCATCGAATGAAGAACTGCTCTTTCAAAAACAGCTCACAGAACGACGGCTTGCCCCAAGGTCATCCAGCAGCTGCAAGTGGAGAAGTGGGGAATCAAACCCGGTTCTCCCAGACTGGAGTCCACGCTCCTAACCCCTACACCAAACTGGACAGGACAGATATATGTATTAAGAAGAGGAGGAGGATTTATACTCTGCCCTTCACTCCCCGAAGGAGTCTCAGAGCGACTTACAATCTCCTTTCCCTTCCCCTCCCCACAACAGACACCCTGTGAGGTAGGTGGGGCTGAGAGAGCTCTTTCAAGGACTGCCCTCGAGAGAACAGCTCTGAGAGAACTTGTGACTGACCCAAGATCACACAAGCGGCTGCATGTGGAGGACTGAGGAATCAAACCCGACGCTCCCAGATCAGAGTCCACGCTCCTAACCACTACACCAAACTGGCCCCCATGTGTGCGTGCACATGAAAGCTTACACCCAGAATAAAACTTTGATGGTCTTAAAGGCACTTTGTTTTGAGAACTGAGAACTGAGTTGCACACTGCACCCCCCATATTCTGTATTTTTCTATTTACTATTATATCCTGTCTGCCCAATTGAGGACTGCTCTTGAGAGAACACAGCTTGTGACTGACCCAAGGCCACACCAGCAGCTGCGTGTGGAAGAGTGGGAAATCAAACCCAGTTCTCCCAGATTACAGTCTTAACCGCTAGACCAAACGGGCTCACCAAACTGCTGATGGGCAGTAGGTTCAGGACGGGGGAAAGGAGATATTTCTTTACACAGAGAGTGATTAATATGTGGAATTCGCTGCCAGAGGGCGTAGTGATGGCCACAGGAATAAATAGGGGATTCAATACACTCATGGAGAAGTCTATCAGTGGCTCCTAGCCACAGTGGCTGAGGGGGACCTCCACATTCAGAAGCACTGATCCTCTGAATCTTAGAGCCAGGAGGCAACATCAGGGGAAGGCCTCAGCCTCTGTGCACTCCAGAGGAACTGGCTGGCCACTGTGAGTGAGACAGGATGCTCAACTAGATGGACCCTCGCTGGGCTGACCCAGCAGGGCTCTTCTGATGTTCTTATTTCCCAGCTGAGCACATACAGATTTAGAGGTCTATCTGTGGCTACTTCTCATGGTGACTAAAGGGAGCTTCTGCATGTGAATTCCTGCATGTGAATTATCCATTGCTGGGATAAAAGACTTCTATGCCCTGCTGTTGGAACTGGCTGGTTGCTGTGTGAGGCAGGATGCTGGACTAGAGGGACCCTCACTGGTCTGGTCCAGCAGGGCTCCTCCGATGTAAATAAATAAATCAATCAACACACACACACGTACATACATATACACACACACACACACACCTATCTCTCTCTCTTTATATAACACACACACACACATATTCATCATCTATATACACATATGCAACACATACATATATACGTATATATACATACACATATACACCTATTTATATATACACACATATACATATACATGCCCACCTATATATATACACACACACATATATACATCTCTTTATACACACACACACATATACATACATACACACACATATATACATATATACACTTATCTATATATGCACACATATATACATCTCTTTCTTACACACACACACATATACATACATAAACATATCTACATCTATATATACACATATATACACTTCTCTCTATACACATACACACACATGTACATCTATATGTATACACATACATATATATACCTAAATATGCACACATATACATCTCAATCTATATACACACATATACACACCTCTCTATATATACACACACATATACATATGTACATCTATATGTAGACACATACATATACATCTATACACACACACCTCTCTCTATATATATATATATATACACACACATACATATACATACACACATCTCTCTATATATATATACATACACACACATACATGTGTACATCTATATGTATACACATACATATATACACCTATCTATATACATATACACCTATCTCTCTATATACACAGACATATACTACAAACATTCACATCTACACACACATCTCTCCCTCTATATATGCACATCTACACACACACACGGATGGAGACAGACCCGCAGACCCGCTAACTGACTGACACACCTTTTCGTGAGACCCCCCCCCCCGCCCCCCCCTAACCGCCTCCCCCTCCCGCC
>NW_015171529.1:575015-578734 GCF_001447785.1 Gekko japonicus | reverse complement strand
CCGCTCCCCTCCCGAGGTGCCGCCCCTCCCCCGCTCCGCTTTCGAGCTCGGCGCCATTTTCCCCCCCGCCGGTCGCCAGTCGCCACCGCCGCCGCGGCCCGCTTCCCTCCTTCTTTCAACCCCGCGAGCTGTCCGGCCGGGCCCCGCCCCGCCGCCTCGCCCTCATTGGGCGGTCCCCGCACGTGAGCCGGCGCCCATTGGCCCTCGCCGTGAAGTGGCGTCGCCCTGCTTTGCCGTCATTGGATAGCGGGGGCCGTCCATCACGCCTGTCTACTCCCCCCTGAGGAGCCGGAGGAGAGCGACGCCGCCTGAGGCGCGAGGCCCGCCCCTGTTGCGCGGGCGTCAGAACCCTTGCCGGCTTGCGATTGGCCGGATCGGTTTTCCATTTAGGAACGCCTTTGAGGTCGCGGGGGAAAGACGACTCTAGGCTCCGCCTTCCCGGGTACCCGCTCCCTCCGAGTGCGTTGGCATGGCGGTTGCTAGGGCAACGGAGCTTGGGGCCTCCAGGCGTGGCTTCTCCCCGGAGGGAGGATGGGCGGGAGAGGACGCGGGGAACGGGCTCCCTGCAAGTAACAAGCCAGCTCCTCAAGGAAGCAGACCCTAACTTGTTATACTGGTTTTCTGCTTGCAGGGAAAATTCAAAAATGCAAATTCCCCTTGCCTTCCCCGAGTGTGAAGTCCATTCTGCTATTTTAGAACTGCCACCTCAGAATTTGGAGATTTCTGGAGATTTGGTAGCTTTGCCAGTTACATGACCAACGGTCCAGAGATTATGGTTGTTGTCCCTGTAATTGGTCAAATTTTAAAATTTTCTCGGGGTCTGGCAGCACCCAAACCTCCAGCTGTATGGTTAATTTTTTAAAAAAAATTGTGGTGATCTGCCATGGAACAACCCTAAAGAAGAAGAAGAAGAAGAAGAGATTGGATTTATACCCCGTCCTTCACTACCCAAAGGAGTCTCAGAGCGGATAACAATCTCCTTTCCCTTCCCCTCCCCACAACAGACACCCTTGTGAGCAGTGCTCCCTCTAAGCTGAGTTAGTGTGAGCTAGCTCACAGTGTTTTAGCCTCTAACTCACACATGTTTGTCTTAGCTCAGGGAAGATGGCTCCAGAGGCAACCAATTGATGCAGGTGCCAATTTGTTCGCTCACAATTTTAATGCCAGGAGCTCCCAAAGTAGAATTTTGGCTCACAAAACTCCACAGCTTAGAGGGAGCATTGCCTGTGAGGTAGGTGGGGCTGAGAGAGCTCTTTCGAGGACTGCTCTTGAGAGAACATCTCCGAGACAACTTGTGACTGACCCAAGGTCACCCCAGCTGACTGCAAGTGGAGGCGTGGGGAATCAAACCCGGCTCTCCCAGATTAGAGTCTGCGCTCCTAACCACTACACCAAACTGGCTCTCCAGGTGAGGCCTGGTGACCTTTCATAATTACAATTGGCCTCCAGATGATAGAGGTCAGTTTCCCTAGAGAAAAATGGCTGCTTTGGAGTGTAGACTCTATAGCAGGTGGGTCAGACCTAAGGCTCGGGGCCCAGAACCAGCCAATCTGGGGTTCTTATGCACCCTAAGGGCAACTAGTGCAAAGGAGGGAACGGGAGACTGTTTTGGGGCGGAGTATCTTCAGCACGATGGAACAGCCTCGTCTGCAGCAGTCAAGCAGTGTGGGAGCGTCTGTCCAGTGTGTCACTGCTAGCTCTCCCATCTGCCCATATGGGTTTTCCTTTGCATTCCCTCCCAGCCCATAAGGCCTTGCAGTGAAGATACACCAACTCTTAAGAGAAGCCAATGTTGGATCAGGCCAATGGCCCATCCAGTCCAACACTCTGTGTCACACAGTGGCCAAAAATACAGGTGCTCTCAGGAGGTCCAGCAGTGGGGCCAGGACACTAGAAGCCCTCCCACTGTTGCCCCCCCCCACAAGCACCAAGAACACAGAGCATCCCTTTTGCCAGACTGAGAGTTCCTATCTATAAAAGTAAAGGTAAAGGTTCCCTTGCTCGAAAGCCAGTCGAGTCCGACTCTAGGGTTGCGGTGCTCATCTCTGTTTCAAAGCCGAAGAGCCAGCGCTGTCCGAAGACGTTTTCCGTGGTCGTGGCCAGCCTGACTAAACACCAAGGCGCACGGAATGCTGTTACCTTCCCACCGAAGTGGTACCTATTTATCTACTTGCAATTTCTTGCAATTTCTTGCTTTCAAACTGCTAGGTTGGCAGGAGCTGGAACTAGAGATGGGAGCTCACTCCATCATGCGGCACCCGGGTCTCGAACTGCTGAACTACTGACCTTCCACAGCCTGCAGTTCAGCGTCTTAACCACTTGAGCCACCTATCTATACCTTGTGGCTAATAGCCCCTGATGGACCGCTGCTCCATATGCGTATCCAATCCCCTCTTGAAGCTGTCCAGGCTTGTAGCCACCACCACTTCCTGTGGCAGTGAATTCCATGTGTGAATCACTCTTTGGGTGAAGAAGGACTTCCTTTTATCCGTTCTAACCCGACCGCTCAGCAATTTCATGAAGTGCCCACGAGTTCTTGTGTTGTGAGAAAGGGAGAAAAGTACCTCTTTCTCCACCTGCTCTATCCCAGGCATAATCTTCTAAACCTCAATCATGTCACCCCTCAGCCGTTGTTTCTCCAAGCTAAAGAGCCCCAAGCGCTTTAACCTTTCTTCATAGGGAAAGCGTTCCGACCCTTTTATCATTCTAGTTGCTTACTACTCGGAGCTTACAAGCTGCTGTCCTTAATTATGCAGTTTGTATCTCTGGAGCCAGGCATTACATTTTGTGGCACACGTGGCCCGGCCCGACAACGTGACATTTACATCCGATCCGGCCCTTGTAACAAATGAGTTCGACACCTCCACTTGATGGCAGTCTGCCCCGCTGAGGTCCCTCCTCTCCCCGGGCTCCCCCCCCCCCCCGGTCTTCCAAAATTTCCCAACTGGAGTTGGCAACCCTCCTGTCACGTGATCTTGTTTTCAGATTTGCATCCAAATCGGAGCAGATCTGAATGTTCCTGCCTGCGATGAATCACGCAGAGGTGTCCAAACGAATGGCCTTTGGACTGAAGAGCGGCCACCCTAGCCTAAATATTTGTGCTGCTGGCCATGATTCCACAGAGGCGACCGTGGTGGAAAAGTACAGCATCTGTGCCGTTATGACTGACCCTCATAATGGATGCTTATCAAATTTTCAGATGACACGAAGCTGGGTGGGATCGCTAATTCTGAAGAAGACAGAGTCAGGATTCAAAATGATCTAGATAGGCTGGAACAGTGGGGCTGAGACAAATAAAAGGAATTTCAATAGAGAGAAGTGCAAAGTCCTACGCTTAAGTACAAAAAATCAAAGGCACACATCTAGAATGGGAGGGACTTGGCTTGACAGCGGCACATGTGAAAGGGACCTGGGTGTTCTGGTTGATCACAAGCTAAATATGAGCCTGCAGTGTGATGTGGCTGCGAAGAAAGCGAATGCAATCTTAGGCTGCATTAAGAGAAGCCTTGTGTCCAGATCACGGGAGGTGGTCGTTCCGCTCTATTCTGCTATGGTCAGGCCTCACCTAGAGTCCTGTGTCCAGTTTTGGGCACCACATTTCAGGAAGGATGCTGACAAGCTCGAGCGTGTCCAGAAGAGGGCAACCAGGAGGGTGAGAGGGTTGGAATCCAAGTCTTAGGAGGAAAGGCTGAAAGAGTTGGGTATGTTTAGCCTGGGAA
>NW_015171529.1:571900-572061 GCF_001447785.1 Gekko japonicus | reverse complement strand
TAGATTGCCAAGATAATATATTAAACAATTATAAAGTTGGTGGTGTCACAACAACAACACTAATGCATACTGTAGCCATAATAAGGCACAAGATACAATATTTCCTCCTTTGAAGATAAGACATAAAGTCCATGTAGTCAGTGTAACCTGATAACTTGATA
>NW_015171529.1:568870-571719 GCF_001447785.1 Gekko japonicus | reverse complement strand
CAGGGGAGGGAGAGCTTGTACTTGAAGGCGGGCTGGGGGGGGGGCTCTGCAACTTACCTGGCTGCTTCTTGCTCCTTGTGGCCCGACTGAGGGCTCCGGGGAGCAGCGGGTGGGGCTTGTTGCATGTGCCCGCCCCCTGGGCTCCCTACTGCTGCATCAGATCTGTCCTCGCAGGGGAGGGAGAGCTTGTACTTGAAGGCGGGCTGGGGGGGGGGCTCTGCAACTTACCTGGCTGCTTCTTGCTCCTTGTGGCCCGACTGAGGGCTCCGGGGAGCAGCGGGTGGGGCTTGTTGCATGTGCCCGCCCCCTGGGCTCCCTACTGCTGGAGCTCCACTCCTGTGCGCTCCCGGAGGAAATGACCCCTGGTTACCCCAAATAACTGAAAGGTAGCCTTATTCCTAAGTCTGGTAATCAAGGATCGATTGCGTCATGTCTAGTTGCATATTATTATGAACTGAGATAGAGGCAGCTTTTCCAAAACAAGTGATTTCATTTTATTCGGCTCGTAACAACACTAGACAAAAACACATAGAACAAGGCTGACTGATATATGATTTGAACGGGCAAAACCACACCTAACGTACTGACAACAGCCAATTGGAATACAGAGCTTGGAACCAATGAAAGTGGTTCCCGCCGAAGGCAAGGCTTCTCTGATTGGCCTATTTGCCAATCCCTGTAGTGCTCTGTTTTATTAGAACTGCTGAAGATAACTCAATGCTTTATTGACATGAGACTCATTTTTCCTTGTTACCTCCCTGTCTGTTTAATGCTTCTACCTGTATTCCGATAGGTAAAAAGGTAAAGGTTCCCTTGCTCGAAAGCCAATCGAATCCGAGTCTAGGGTTGCGGTGCTCATCGTTTCCAAGCCAAAGAGCCAGCGCTGTCCGAAGACGTTTCCGTGGTCATGTGGCCGGCATGACTAAACACCAAGGCACACGGAACGCTGTTCCCTTCCCACTGTAGTGGTACCTATTTATCTACCTGCAATTTCTTGCTTTCGAACTGCTAGGTTGGCAGGAGCTGGAACTAGAGACGGGAGCTCACTCCGTCATGCGGCACACTCAGGTCTTGAACTGCTGAACTACCGACCTTCCAGAGCCTGCAGTTCAGCGTCTTAACCACTTGTATTCCACTATATGCCAATAAAGGTTGTGATGATGATGATGATATTTAACTTTAGATGGGGGGAGGGAGGGGGGAGAGAGAGAGAGAATGAAACAAAGAAAGGTGGGAAGGAAGGAAGGTGGAAAGAAAGAAAGAAAGGTGGGAAGGAAGGAAGGAAGGAAGGAAGGTGGAAAGAAAGAAAGGTGGGAAGGTTGAAAAAAAGGTGGGAAGGAAGGAAGGAGGAAGGGAGAGAAGGAAGGAAGAAGATGGGGGGAGAGGTGGAAAGAAAGCAAGAAGGGAAGACCAGCTGGGGAGGCGTGCCTGCCCTTTGCTTCCCCAGCCAGCCCTGCCGGGAGCCGCACAATATGTGTGAAAGCGCCGCATGTGGCTCCCGAGCCACAGTTTGGCCACCCTGGCGTTATCCTGCCCTCTCTGCTTCTGAATCTTGCTGTGTTCCGAGGCTGCTCGGCACTTCTGTGTCAGACCGGACCCCAGGTTTTGCAGGAGACGGGGAATAATCTAACGGGTAAAACCTGTTTGCAGATTTTATTTCTCAGTCGCCGGAGTATGCGACCTCTCACATCTGCTCCTCAGATGTTCCTGGGGTCAGCCGTTGCCAGGGAAGGCACTTTTTTGGCTCGCCTGGGAAAGGACATCAGAGCGCGGCCGGGCTTCCACGGTGCCTCGTGAGTGACCTGGCCCCGAGCAGACAGCGTTGGCAAACGGGACAGGGAGGAGGTGAGAGGCACAAGAAGACAGAGAAAGGAAAGTGTTTATATCTTCCTTGCTGGAGCCGAACCAAAGAAGGAAACCGTAAACAGGGCTCGGCAGCCAGTTTGTCAAGATGTTGTTATTTGGCAGTCTGGGAATCTGGGAACCGCCGAGCCGTCCTTTCGCAATCAGGCCGACCGCAAGCCTGTAATTTCCCTGCATTCTTTTAAGTTCTGCTGCATCTCTCAGTGGCCGGGGATACCATCCTCCAGAGTTAGGGTGCAAACCTCCGGGCGGTCAAGTCAAGGACGAGAGCTCACGGGACAGGCTGAACTTTGTAAAGAAAAACTACCCTGATACCATAACAAAACCTTGTTAGAGAAAAATATATCGTCTTTAATTATCCAGTGAATAATAAAAATAAAGGTGTTTTCTTTGAAGTAAACTGGTCTCAGGTTTTTCTTTCTGATGGTACAGCGCTCAATGGGCCGTTTCACTCACGGTTTCATCAGATGAGACCCTTATGTATTTTTTCTACCCCCTCTTCCTTTCTAACTTACATCATTTGGTTATGTGAAAAGCACCTGAAGCAGTCTTGAAAGAATTTTAGAGGGCAGCACATAGCTGCTTTTCACATAACCAAATGATGTAAGTTAGAAAGGAAGAGGGAGTAGAAAAAATACAAAAGGACAGGGGTCATTTCCTGTAGGAGCGCACAGGAGTGGAGCTCCGGCAGTAAAGAGCCATGGGGGTGGGCACATGCAACAACCCCGCCCCCTGCTTCCAGCAGCCCGCAGTCAGGGCAAGAAGCAGCCAGATAGGTTGCAAGCCCCCCCCCCTCCCCGATAGCAATTCAAAACAGTCCAAGTTTTATTCAGGTACAAGCTCTTTGTGAGGACAGATCTGCATGTCCCCCCCCCCAATAGCTAGCAATCCAAAAGAGTCCAGTGGAGCCTGAGCAGTGGGTGTTGCCTTCTGACACACTTTCGGTGATGTCAGGGGGCGTGGCATATAAGTTGCTGATGGCACCT
>NW_015171529.1:559501-568365 GCF_001447785.1 Gekko japonicus | reverse complement strand
GCCCCCCCAGTCCAAAACAGTCCAGTGGCACCTTTAAGACCAAGTTTTATTCAGGTACAATCTCTCCCTCCTCTGTGAGGACAGATCTGCACATCCCCCCCCCCAATAGTTAGCAATCCAAAACAGTCCAGTGGAGCCTGAGCAGTGGGCGTTACCTTCTGACACACTTCCAGTGATGTCAGGGGGTGTGGCATATGCTAATGAGTTATGCTAATGAGTTATGCTAATTAGCTCCTGCACCTGACCCCTGACAAACACAAAGGATTTTTTTTTACTTAGAGTAAAAACATGCTTAAAACATTAGCACTCTTGTAATATTTTGTTCATTTAACAGTGTCTTGCTCTGAATTATCGCATCAAAATGTCTGTGCAGTTGCAACCTTGAGTATGATGTTCTGGTGTGTATCTGGAAGCTGCAAACCTATGATGACACAGCCGCAGCAGAACTGGAAGAAGAAGCAGAAGACAGCCAGTTCCACTGAGGGCCTGATAGAAGCCCTCCGGGGGCCTCATCCGGCTCCCGGGCTGCATGTTTGACACCTCTGCTCTAGGCTCATCCTGCACTGAGCAGGGGGTTGGACTAGATGACCTGTATGGCACCTTCCAGCTCTGCGATTCTATTATCTATATGAACTCCCCGGGAGGTGTGGATTGCGAAGTCACCAGTATGTGGATGAGACCCAGCTGGACTTTTCTTTTCGACCTGATTGTTGCTGTTCTGAACCAGTGCTTGGAGTCAGTAATGGGCCGGATGAGGGCAAACCAGCTGAAACTTGATCCTGACGAGGCAGAGGTTCCCTGGGTTAGTAGAAAGACAGACCAGGGTTTGATCGTTGCTGTTTTTGTACTTGCTGGGTTTGATCATTGTTGCTTTTATTGAGTTATTTATAATGTTCTATTTATATTGCAGGTCCCCTTAAGTTGTGCAAGGCAGAAAGAGCACTGATGGTTTTAAATAAATAAAAAATACAGTCTTCCAACCTGGGAATTCCTGTTAATCAGATTTTTCTGTGTTCCCCAAACTTATATCTGTACCATCTAAGTACTTGCCAGGGTTCATCCTGCAGAGCTTTTCTCTCAAGGAGAGTCCTCGAAAGAGCTCTCTCAGCCCCACCTGTGGGGAGGGGAAGGGAAAGGAGTTTGTAAGCCACTGTGAGACTCCAAGTGAAGGGCCGGGTATAAACCCAATTTCTTCTTCTCCTCCTCCTCCTCCTCCTTCTGAGATATGACAAGATGGGGCTTGCTTGAGCTATCCAAGTCAGGGCAACACCGGACTTCTTTGATGGTCTTCCCCTAAAGAGTGATTAGCACATGGAATTCACTGCCACAGGAGGTGGCGGTGGCTACAAGCAGGGACGACTTCAAGAGGGGATTGGATAAGCATATGGAGCAGAGGTCCATCAGTGGCTATTAACCACAAGGTATAGATAGGAGCTCTTGGTCTGGGGCAAGTGATGCCCTGTATTCTTGGTGCTTGGGGGGGGGCAACAGTGGGAGGGCTTCTAGTGTCCTGGCCCCACTGCTGGACCTTCTGAGGGCACCTGGTGTTTTTGGCCAATGTGTGACAGAGTGTTGGACTGGATGGGCCATTGGCCTGATCCAACATTTGGCTTCTCTTATGTTCTTATAAGAGGGAATTATGGACACTGGCTTATCTTATGTTCTTATAAGAGGGAATTGGATAAACATCTGGAGCAGAAGTCCCTCAGTGGCTATGAGTCACAAGGTATAGATAGGAACTCTCAGTCTGGGGCAAGTGATGTACTGTATTCTTGGTGCTGGGGGGGGGCAACAGTGGGAGGGCTTCTGGTGTCCTGGCCCCACTGGTGGACCTCCTGGTGGCACCTGGTGTTTTTGGTCACTGTGTGACACAGAGTGTTGGACTAGATGGGCCATTGGACTGATCCAACATTGGCTTCTCTGATGTTCTTATGTCTCGCATCCAAGTACTTACGAGGGCCAACCCCGCTAAGCTTCTGAGATCAGGTTAGCCTGGGCCATCCAGGGCAGGGCAGACACATTCAGAGGTGGTTGGTCATTGCCTGCCTCTGCGTAGCAACCCTGGACTTCCTGGGTGGTCTCCCATCCAAGAACCAAACAGGGCCGACCCTGCTTAGCTTCCAAGATCTGACAACATCGGGCCAGCCCGGGCCCTCCGGGGCATGGCAGGACAGAAGCCCTGCTCCTTCGCCCCAGCGGTTTTCAGGGCCGATGGCGGCAATTAAAGAGACGCTGCGTGTTCTCAGAGCCGCAAAGACAGGCTGCTGGCAGAACAAAGACGACATGTTCCCAGAAATGGAATCCGGTTTCCAAACAGACAGCAGGGCTTGAACCCATCTGAAAGGAAGCCACTAAGCGGGGTGTCTTGAAGCTTCCTGGCACCGAATCAGATCGTCAAAGTCAGTCTCATCCAATGTTCCCTCTAAGCTGTGGAGTCTTGTGAGCAGAAATTCTACTCTGTGAGCTACTGGCATTAAAGTTGTGAGCAAACAATTTGGCTACTGCATAAGCCTGTTTGCTCTGGAGACCTCCTTCCTGAGCTAAGATAAAAATGTGAGAGCCAGAGGCTAAAAAACTGTGAGCTGGCTCACACCAACTCAGCTTAGAGGGAACGCTGGTCTCATCTACTCAGACGGGCAGCGACTCTCCAGGGTCTCAGTCAGAGTTCCCTCTAAGCTGAGTTTAGTGTGAGCTAGCCCACAGTTTCTTAGCCTCCGGCTCACACATTTTCCTCTTCGCTCAGGAAGGAGGACTCCAGAGCAAACGGATTGATGCAGCAGCCAAATCCCTCGCTCACAACTTGAATGCCACTTGCTCACGAAGCAGAATTTCTGCTCACAGGACTCCACCGCTTAGAGGGAGCCTTGGTCTCAGTCTTTCCCATCACCTATCGCCTGATCCTTCTCACAGAGGATGCCGGGGATTGAACCTGGGACCTTCCGCATGCCAAGCAGAGGCTCTGCCACTGAGCCACGGCTGGGGACACACACGGAACAAGGAGACAAGGAACTGCATGCTGCATTCCAGCGGGTCGGGTGTTGCCAAAGAGGGCATTCCAAGAGATTCCTTCTTGAGCAGGCGATCGGAGGGCAAGGCCTTCATGACCAGAATGTGGGTCTTGGGGTGAGCGTTGGCACTGGGAAAAGATCCTGGGGCTCGGCCCCGGCTCACGTTAAGTCTCACACGTAGGCCGATCCTGGAAGCTTTCGGGACTGCGGGGATACGAAGAAGAAGAGATTGGATTTATACCCCATGGCCCTTCACTACCCAAAGGAGTCTCAGAGCGGCTCACAAACTCCTTTCCCTTCCCCTCCCCACCACAGACACCCTGTGAGGTAAAAGAAGAGATTGGATTTATACCCCATGGCCCTTCACTACCCAAAGGTGTCTCAGAGCGGCTTACAAACTCCTTTCCCTTCCCCTCCCCGCAACAGGCACCCTGTGAGGTAAAAGAAGAAGAAGAAGAGATTGGATTTATACCCCATGGCCCTTCACTCCCCAAAGGAGTCTCAGAGCGGCTTACAAACTCCTTTCCCTTCCCCTCCCGACAACAGACCTATGAGGTAAAAGAAGAAGAACAGACAACAGACCTGTGAGGTAAAAGAAGAAGAAGAAGAGATTGGATTTATACCCCATGGCCCTTCACTCCCCAAAGGAGTCTCAGAGCGGCTCACAAACTCCTTTCCCTTCCCCTCCCCACAACAGGCACCCTGTGAGGTAAAAGAAGAAGAAGAAGAGATTGGATTTATACCCTGCCTTTCACTCTCCAAGGGTGTCTCAGAGCGGCTTACAAACGCCTTTCCCTTCCCCTCCCGACAACAGACACCCTGTGAGGGAGGCGGGGCTGAGAGAGCTCTCTTGAGAACTGCTCTTGTGATGAGACTGGATGTAAACCCCATGGCTCTTCACTACCCAAAGGAGTCTCAGAGCGGCTTACAAACTCCTTTCCCTCCCCCTCCCCGCAACAGACGCTCTGTGAGACAGGTGGGGCTGAGAGAGCTCTGACAAAAATGGCTCTTTTTCTAGAACAGCTCTTATCAGAACTATGGCTTGCCCAAGGTCATCCAGCCAGGTGCAAGTGGAGGAGTGGGGAATCAGACCCGGTTCTCCCAGATTAGAGAAGAAGAAGAGATTGGATTTATACCCCACCCTTCACTACCCAATGGAGTCTCAGAGTGGCTCACAAACTCCTTTCCCTTCCCCGCAACAGATGCCCTGTGAGGCATGTGGGGCTGAGAGAGCTCTGACAGAAAGTACTCTTTTTCAAGGACAGCTCTTATCAGAACTATGGCTTGCCCAAGGTCATCCAGCCAGGTGCGAGTGGAGGAGTGGGGAATCAAACCCGGTTCTCCCAGATTAGAATCTGCGCACTTAACCACAACACCAAACTGGCCGTCCACAGCTTCTTAGCATTCCTCTATCCTCTATGTAACTCAGTCGCTCTTGGAAGAATACCAGGGAACTGTTCCAGAGGCTCTGGGAATGTTCCCCCGGCGGTGGCCTTCGGAGCCGCATAAATCAGCAGGGTAATGAGATAAAACTTGAACCACCTGTTCTGCTTCACAGGCCATCTCATTAGATAAGGGCGGATTTCCCAAAGTCAGGAGCCTCCCCCGGCCTCTCCCTCCTCCTCCCCCCCCCACCAAAGGAAGCCCGAAACGGGGTGGAAAGGCGTGTAGTTTAACTGCAGCCGCTCAGAATTACGGCGGTACCCCCGTGCGGAGGGCGCTTGCTGCATCCTACAGGGATCAGGACCCGTGTTCCCCCTAAGCTGAATTAGTGTGAGCTAGATCATCGTTTTTTAGCCTCCAGCTCACATATTTTTGTCTTCTCTCAGGAAGGAGGGGCTCCAGAGCAAACTGATTTATGCAGTAGCCAAATTGCTCATTCACAGCTTTAATGACAGTTGCTCACTAAGTTGAATTTTTGCTCACAAGACTCCACCGCTCAGAGGGTGCATTGATCAGGACGCCCATGATTTCTCCTATTGTTGGTGATGCAATGATGGTGAAGAAGAAGAGGTTGGATTTATACCCCGCCCTTCACTACCTGAAGGAGTCTCAGAGCAGCTTACAATCTCCTTTCCCCTTCCCCTCCCCACCACAGACACCCTGTGAGGTTGGTGGGGCGGAGAGAGCTTTCTCGAGGACTGCCCATGAGAGAACAGCTCTGAGAGGACTTGTGACGGACCCAAGGTCACACCAACAGCTGCATGAGGAGGTGTGGGGAATCGAACCCGGTTCTCCCAGATTAGAGTCAGCGCTCCTAACCACTACGCCAGACTGGCTGATGGGAGAAGTGGTCGAGATTCTCCCCTCCTGTCGACTTTGGAAGGCACATCTGGAGTTCTCCCAAAAATGGAATTTGCGAAGGTCATCTTAAGGACATCAGAACTGCCTTGCTGCCTTAACATACACAGTGTGGTTACAAAAGCCTTTCCTTGACGTTTATCCTCCTATTAAAAATTCTACTCAGAAGCATGTATAAGAACACCAGAAGAGCCCTGCTGGGTCAGACCAGGGAGGGTCCCTCCAGTCCAGCCTCCCGTCTCACACAGGGGCCAGCCAGTCCCTCTGGATGATCAACAACAGGGCACAGAGGCGTGGAGGGGAGTCAGACGACAGGTTTCAGACCCCACGATTGGCCGCGGTTGCCGGGTTCAAGACCGTGCAACCAGGCCAATTTTCCAGAGAGTTCCCTGAAGCATCCCCGTCACTGGCCGGAGGGCCAAGCCCTTTTCCACCAGGCCAAAGACAATGACTCATTTTTAGGCAATCAATAACCACCCCAGATGTTTTCGCCCTCCCATTGCAAAGAAGGAAGGACACGATCCTGATTCCTTCTGAACGCACGGTGGCTCTGTGAGGCTCTGCCCAAAGTCACCTTGTATGCTCTGTAGGGTTGCCAAGTCCAGGTTTGGAAATACCTGGAGATTTGAGGGGTGGAGCTTGAGGAGGGTTGGGTTTGGGGAGGGAACGGGCCTCCGCTGGGTATAATAGCATAGAATACACCCTTCCAAGGCAGCCATTTTCTCCGGGGAACCAAACTCTCTCTTAGTTCAGGAAGGGATGGCTCCAGAGGAAGCTAATTTGTGCAGTAGTTCCCTCTAAGCTGAGTTAGTGTGAGCCAGCTCACATTTTCTTAGCCTCTGGCTCACGCATTTTTGTCTTAGTTCAGGAAGGGATGGCTCCAGAGGAAGCTAATTTGTGCAGTAGTTCCCTCTAAGCTGAGTTAGTGTGAGCCAGCTCACATTTTCTTAGCCTCCAGCTCACGCATTTTTGTCTTAGTTCAGGAAGGGATGGCTCCAGAGGAAGCTAATTTGTGCAGTAGTTCCCTCTAAGCTGAGTTAGTGTGAGCCAGCTCACATTTTCTTAGCCTCTGGCTCACGCATTTTTGTCTTAGTTCAGGAAGGGATGGCTCCAGAGGAAGCTAATTTGTGCAGTAGTTCCCTCTAAGCTGAGTTAGTGTGAGCCAGCTCACAGCTTTTTAGCCTCCGGCTCACACATTTTTGTCTCAGCTCAGGAAGGGATGGCTCCAGAGCAAATTGATTTGTGCAGGAGCCAAATCGCTCGCTCACAGCTTTAATGCCAGTAGCTCACCAAGTAGAACTTTTGCTCACAAGGCTCCACAGCTTAGAGGGAGCCCAACCTTAGAGCGAAATGCATTGAATCTGCTTTGCTCCTTAAGATCGAATCTGCATTTGCATTTTTAAATCAGTTTCGTGCCCTTGTGGGTCATATTGGTCTCCTGCCCTTTTCACACCGGTAAGTCTCTTTCTATGGGCAAAGGCCCCGAAGCCTGGTTGGTGCTGGAAAGGCACTCTGCTTGAGCTCAGGAGCTATATGACTGTCTCCCGTGCGCTCTTGGGAATTCAGTTCCAGTGTGTGGGGGGGTCGTCATCCGGGGGAGGTTGGGTCAGGGCGGCCCAAGGGGGTGGTGGGGTCGGGGCGGCCCAGGGGGGGGGGTGGTCGCGCTCTTACCCCGGGGTGGGGTGGCGTGTGGCGGGCGCCCTGTTGGAGGCCGCGCGGGCGCCATCCCCCGCCGCGCAGGGAAAAGCAAACAGGAGCCGGCGAAGCGCGGCGAATCCCCCCCTTTTCTCCTCCCCCGGGGGAGTCGGCCGTGCCCGGCTGGCATTCCCCCAGCCAGCCTTCGGCGGCGGAGGGAGAATTATGCAACCTCCTTCCCAGCTGGAAAACAAGGCGCGGGAGAGACGCCGCTGCCGCCGCAAGCCCCCCAGTCTCCGCCGGCCGGCCCGGGCGCCAGGAGCGAGGCCGAGGCCAGCGGCTCACTGCAGGGCGGCCGGTCCCGATCCGCGACCTCCTCCCCCGGAGAGGCGGCGCCTACCCAGCAGGGCGATGGTGAGCCGGAGGGAGCGGGGAAGGGGGGGCGCAAGGGGGGCTTCTGGCACGGGAGGATGCCCCGGACTCCTCTAGGGTTGCCAACTCCAGCTCAGGGGATTCCTGGAGATTTGGGGGTGGAGTTTGGGGAGGGGAAAGTCCACCGCAGGGTAAAAATGCCAGGGCGTCCGCCCTCCGGAGCGGTCGTTTCCTCCGCGGGATCTGGTCTCTGCAGTCTGGCCATCTGTCCCGATTCTAGAATCGCACGAACGGATCTGATGGGTGTGACTAGAGTGTTTGCCAAATGGATTGATATTATATAGGTATTTCAACGGCACCCGTTTTGACAAAGTTGCACGAAACGAGATAGAATATGCAGGGCTCGTTGGTGTTGATGGCGTTTGATTGCTGCTTCCAGTGATGTGAATACTGGGAAAAGAAATTTCTACTTTGGCTTGGACTTGGAGACTTTTTTTTGGCATATCCGTAACACATCAGGGTCGCTTGCTTCTTCTCAACTTCCATCCCCTGATCTCTCTCTTTGCTTTGCACCTGCCTGGAGGTTGGCAACCGCTAATGGGGGACTGATCCCTGTCGTGTGGGGCAACGCTCCCTCTAAGCTGTGGAGTCTTGTGAGCAAAGATTCTACTTTGTGAGCTGCCGGCATTAAAGTTGTGAGCCAGCCGTTTGGCTGCTGCATAAATTAGTTCGCTCTGGAGCCGTCGTTCCTGTGTGAGCCGGAGGCTAAAAAACTGTGAGCTGGCTCACACTAACTCAGCTTAGAGGGAACACTGGGCCATCGTTATTCTGGGAGTTCTCCAGGCCTTACCTGGAAGATGGCAACTCTGACTGCGGGACCGATCTCTGTAGTCTGGAGAGCTCATGATCCTAGAAATCTCCCGGCTCTACCTGGACATCGGCAACTGTAACTGGAGGGCTTTTCTCTAAACAGGAGGTCTGTCATAATTCTGGGATATCTCCAGTCCCTACCTGGAGGTTGGCAACCTTGCTTGGGAGACCGATGTCTAGTCTGGAGATGTCCGGGCTGGCAACTCTAACCGGGGGACTGAGCTCTGTAGTCTGGAGGTTCATCGGGATTCTGGAGATCTCCAGGTCCCGCCTGGAGGTTGGCAACCCTACAGCAAACCAGTCACCCGTCAACCTTCCAGACTGACCATGCTTGGCCAGGCTGGCCTCCGGGGGTGCGAGAACCACATTACATAGAGTTGCCAACCTCCAGGTCGTTGAAGCCCAAAGAGAGAGATCACAGGAGTAGGTAGAAATCCAGACAAAACGTCCCTGACAAAAATAACGAAAAGTCAATAAAGAGGATATGCAAGATTGTCTACTACAATAATTCTGTAGGAAACTCTCTTCTTATATTGTGAAGACCTTTCCTTCAAGAGTAAATAAGTGGAAATTGATAAGAATTGTAGTTGCTACACGCTCAGATAAAACAGTCTTGTGAAACGGATATTTTTTCCACATTGTGCAAAATCCGTTCTGAAAGCACGGAAACCATGTGTG
>NW_015171529.1:555863-559235 GCF_001447785.1 Gekko japonicus | reverse complement strand
TGGTGTAGTGGTTAAGTGTGCGGACTCCTGGGAGAACTGGGTTTGATTCCCCACTCCTCCACTTGCAGCTGCTGGATGACTTTGGGCAAGCCACAGTTCAGTCAGAGCTGTTCTCTCAAAGGCAGTCCTCGTAAGAGCTCTCTCAGCCCCGCCTGCCTCCCAGGGTGTCTGTTGTGGGGAGGGGAAGGGAAAGGAGTTTGTCAGCCGCTCTGAGATTCTGGGCATAACTCTCTTCTTCGTCTTCTTGCATTTCTAGCCTGCCTTTCTCCCAAGCAGGGACCCCAAGTGGCTGACCTCCTTCTCCCCTCCTCCTTTTTATCCTCACAATAACCCTGTGAGGTCGGTTCGGCCGAGAGTCCGTGACTGGCTCGAGGTTACCCAACCAGCTTCCGCTGCAGAGAGGGGATTCAAACCTGGGTCTCCCCGACCCTACTCCAGCTCTCTAACCATTCCACCAGGCTGGCAGCCAACGAGTCCCCCAACCCCTAAGGGTTGCCAGGTCCCCCTGGGGCACCGGTGGGAGTTGGAGGAGTCGGGTTGCCAGATCCAGGTCAGGAAACTCCTGGAGATTTGGGGATGGAGGCTTGGCAGGACAGGGAGCTCTGGCCTTGGAAGTACAGGGAGCTCTGTGGGGTACAATGCCGCAGAGTCCACCCTCCAAAACATCCCATTTCCTCCAGGGGAACTGATCTCTGTAGTCTGCAGATGAGCTGTAATTCCTGGGGATCTCCAGGTCCTGCCTGGAGGATAGCATCCCTTATGTGCAGAAGGACGAGGAAACAAAAATGGGCCATTCAGAATTTGCCCTTCTGTTCTCTCATTTGGAGGAGCAGTGTCTGGGCCTGCTGAAGATCTCTTGTCCGCCAAAGCAAGGGATGGTCATCCCCTCCCACCCCAGGCCAGTGTGACTGGTGCCAACTGGGGGTGCCACTCACTGTTCTGCCGTGGAGCCCTGCCGGGCATCTGTGCCCTCCAGAGGGGGAGGGAAAGGAGTTTATAAGCGGCTCTGAGACACCTTTGGGTAGTGGGCAGGATATAAATCCAATCTCCTCCTCCTCCTCTTCTTCTCTTCTTCTTCTGTTCTTAACTGGGGACTGGGGGGGACACAAAATTTTGGGGGAGGACAACGTTAAGGGGGAAAGCGACGGCCTCTATGCCCTGTTGTTGGCCCTCCAGAGGAAAGCCAGTTTGGTGTCGTGGTTAAGTGCACAGACTCTAATCTGGGAGAACTGGGTTTGATTCCCCACTCCTCCTCCACTTGCAGCTGCTGGTGTGACCTTGTGTCAGTTACAAGTTTTCTCAGAGCTGTTCTCTCAGGAGCAGTCCTCGAAAGAGCTCTCTCAGCCCCGCCTACCTCACGGGGTGTCTGTTGCGGGAAAGGGAAGGGAAAGGAGTTTGTCAGCCGCTCTGAGACTCCTTCGGGTAGTGAAGGGTGGGGTATAAATCCAATCTCCTCCTCCTCCACTCTCTGATGGGTGGAGGAATTCAGTGGTTCCCTCTACTCTTGACATGTCCCAATTTTGACCTCAGCGCTCTCTTCATAGTTACATCATAGGCAATGCTCCCTCTAAACTGTGGAGTCTTGTGAGCAAAAATTCTACTTTGTGAGCGACTGGCGTTAAAGTGGTGAGCCAGCCATTTGGCAACTGCATCAATTAATTTGCTCTGGAGCCCTCCTTTCTGAGCGAAGACAAAAAATGTGTGAGCCAGAGGCTAAAAGACTGTGAGCTAGCTCACACTAACTCAGCTTAGAGGGAACACTGATCATAGGGTTGCTAACCTCCAGGCAGAGCCTGGAGACCTCCTGGAATTGCAAGAGATGTCCAGACAGCAGAAATCAGTTCCCCCAGACAGGGCCGCCAAGAGAGGGGGACAAAATTTGGGGGGCGAATAACGTTAAGGGGGAAGACCACAGCCTCTATGCCCTGTTGTTGGCCCTCCAGAGGAAAGCCAGTTTGGTGTCATGGTTAAGTGTGCGGACTCTAATCTGGGAGAACTGGGTTTGATTCCCCACTCCTCCTCCACATGCAGCTGCTGGTGTGACCTTGTGTCAGTCACAAGTTCTCTCAGAGCTCTTCTCTCATCAGCAGTCCTCGAAAGAGCTCTCTCAGCCCCGCCTACCTCACGGGGTGTCTGTTGCGGGAAACGGAAGGGAAAAGAGCGTGTAAGCCGCTCTGAGACTCCTTCGGGTAGTGACGGGCGGGGTATAAATCCAATCTCCTCCTCTCCTCCTTCTCTTCCGTTCAGGATCTGCCACTCATCTACCCCCACTTCTAATTTTTCTCACTCTCTCCCCGGCTTATTTTTCAGTCTCAACTCTTCATTTATCCTGCTTGGCAATTTAGCACGTATTTAATAGTTGTATAGCAACAAGCCTTTGTTAATATTACGGACGGATTGGGGGTGGGGGTTTATATTTCCCCATAATCTCTCAAAGTCGTAAAAGAATGCTTCTCCCCCGTCCACCCTTTACATGCACAATGATAGAATGTTAATCTGTTAGCACTCACAAATGAGGGACAGAAGTTAGAATATTTATTGATTTGCTTCATGCATTCCCTTCCTTTCTCCCCAGTGGGGACCCAAAGTGGCTTACATTTTTCTCCTCTCCTCCGTTTTCTCCTCACAACAACCCTGCGAGGTAGACTAGGCTGAGAGGATGTGACAGGCCCGAGGTCACCCAGCGAGCTTACATGGCAGCGTGGGGATTCAAACCGGAATCTCCCAGGTTCTAGTCCAAGACTTTAACCGTTACACAAGCTTAGCTTCCATTGCAAATAGCATTGGGTGTGTGTGTGTGTGGAGATAAGCTGGGCCAGTCTATTTCAGTTCCTTTCCGTTTGGGCCCCGGGACTCCCACCGTCATCCTGGAACTGGTGGCCGATTCTGAGATTCCGAGTTTTATTTTACGATAAGCTTATGCCTGCCACAAACGGAGAGACAGATGGGCCTGTGGATCCTTTCACTATTACAGAACTGTCGTCAGAGCCTGCAAAGTTATTTTAAATGTTTTTTTATTTATTACTAGCCTGCTACCCGTGCTTCACTACGGTATTTAACTTCTGTAAATCCTGTTATAATACTGATGATGTGAAGTCTGAACTGTGACATTTGTTGTAGGAATTCTAACGGAGAAGACTGTAGTGTAAAAAATGAAGCGAGACATATTTACTTTTTTTTTTGTCTACCGAAGGACTAGGCTTCCCAAGTCCCCCCTCTCGGGCGGGGAAAACCCCGCCCCAGAGGCCCGTTCCCCACCACCGCCGGATCGGGCCCCGGGGGAAACTCCTCCCCGACGTGCGCGTCACCAGGAAGTGACGCGGGCATGCCGAGCACGCTGGGGGCAGGGCCACGGCCATACAAGGGAAAACT
>NW_015171529.1:550963-555025 GCF_001447785.1 Gekko japonicus | reverse complement strand
AAGTACCAGGCAGGAGGTGATGGGAAAGACCTTGACCTGAGACCCTGGCTCAGTGGCAGAGCCCCTGCTTGGCATGCAGAAGGTCCCAGGTTCAATCCCCAGCATCTCCAGTTAAAAGGATCAGGCAGGAGGTGATGAGAAAGACCTTGACCTGAGACCCTGGCTCAGTGGCAGAGCCCCTGCTTGGCATGCAGAAGGTCCCAGGTTCAATCCCCGGCATCTCCAGTTAAAAGGACCAGGCAGGAGGTGGATGGGAAAGACCTTGACGTGAGACCCTGGAGAGCTGTAAAGAGGAGCCATGGCTCAGTGGCAGAGCCTCTGCTTGGCATGCAGAAAGTCCCAGGGTCAATCCCTGGCGTCTCCAGTTAAAAGGACCAGGCAGGAGGTGATGAGAAAGACCTTGACCGGAGACCCTGGCTCAGTGGCAGAGCCTCTGCTTGGCATGCAGAAGGTCCCAGGTTCAATCCCTGGCAGCTCCAAATAAAAGGTCCAGGCAGGAGGTGATGGGAAAGACCTTGACCTGAGACCCTGGCTCAGTGGCAGAGCCTCTGCTCGGCATGCAGAAGGTCCCGGATTCAATCCCTGGCATCTCCAGTTCAAAGGACCAGGCAGGAGGTGGATGGGAAAGACCTCTGCCCGAGACCCTGGAGAACCACTGCCAGTCTGAGTGGGCAACACTGACTCTGATAGATTAAGGGTCTGATTCAGTCTAAGGCAGCTTCGTGTGTTCAATAAAGGTGTCGGCTTGGAAGCAAACACACGGCCCGTGTTAGCAGCCCCTCGCTGGCCTGTGAACTCCCCTCTGACAGTTTTCCATATCGACAGGGCCCCGCACAAACATTTGTGCGCTCACCGCCCTCTATCCCCCCCCAAGCAGTGTTGTTTCCTTAACCTCCCCGTTCGACATTACCCATTTGCTGATCGCCCCCTGGAAGGGACAAGCGCCCCTCTTGTGCCACGGGGGCTCCCCCTGCAGTCAGTGACGCACTTCAGGACTCGCAAGGGGCTCTCTGTTCCCCGGAGAGCACGGCGGGGCCAGAGGAGGGGAGGGGGCTTCCGGCCCGGGCCTGCCGAGTAGACAGGGGAGGCATTGAGAGGTGGCGCATAGAGCTCCCATTGACTAACCCACTGGCCTCTGCCCTTTCGCAGCTGTGTGGCGGCTGCCTCTTCCTGCTGCTGCTGAACGTCCCGGACGGCTTCCCGTCTGAGAGCCAGGAGAGCGATGAGCGGCCGTCGGTGGTGCCCCAGCCGCCGCCAGGCACCCCTGCCAGGAACGTGCCCGGCTGCCCGGCCAACTGCACCTGCCCGGCGGAGGAGACGGTGGACTGCGGCGGCCTCGACCTGCACCTCTTCCCCGGCAACCTCTCCAAGAGCATCCAGCATCTCTCGCTGCAGGTGACTGAAAGCTCAGCCGGAGGGGAGAGGAGGGACCCGGCTTTGTTTTGGGAAATTGGTAAAAAAATAGTTAGGTATTAAGAACATAAGAACATAAGAGACGCCAATGTTGGATCAGGCCAAAGGCCCATCCAGTCCAACACTCTGTATCCCACAGTGGCCAGAAATACCAGTGCCATCAGGAGGTCCACCAGTGGGGCCAGGACATTAGAAGCCCTCCCACTGTTGACCCCCCCCCAAGCACCAAGATGACAGAGCATCACTTGCCCCAGAGTCCCTATCTATACCTTGTGGCTAATAGCCACTGATGGACCTCTGCTCCATATGCTTATCTAATTCCCTCTTGAAGCCGTCCATGCTTGTAGCCGCCACCACTTCCTGTGGCAGTGAATTCCATGTGTGAATCACTCTTTGGGTGAAGAAGGGCTTCCTTTTATCCATTCTAACCTGACTGCTCAGCAATTTCATGGAGTGCCCACGAGTTCTTGTATTGTGAGAAAGGGAGAAAAGTACCTCTTTCTCTACCTGCTCTATCCCATGCATAATCTTATAAACCTCAATCATGTCAATAAGAACATAAGAATTCCATTATTCAGAGGTTGCCATTGATCTTTGTTCACTGGAGAGGAGGCATTTTTTTCCGATGTCAAAATTTTTATTTCTAAAGGGAAGGGTTCACGGGAAGACCTACAAAACAACAAACACCGAAGGCTGCGTGCTTGCAACAACAGACACACAGATAGCGATGGAGACTCTTCTTTCTTCTTGACCCCTAGAAGGAAATCACCTGAATGCATTAACCAATGATTGTTAGTAAATAGGCTTCAGTTTTCCAGGCTTTCCTTCCATTGTCTTTCTGCCAGGTTCCCTTTCCAGGTCAGTCTAAACAGTAGCACACAAGGTAAGCAGATTTAACCCTATAATGGCTGATTTTAGACCTTGCAACACACATATTTCCAACACTTTGGGGGTGCAAACGGAGGATCGAAAGTCATGTAACCGGGCCCTCGAACCCCTCCACTTGTGGCCCACATTGCTAAGGCTGCTGGGCCCCGTCCGCCACAGGGTGCCAAATTTTGTGACAGTTGCAAGCAGGGCTCGCCTCACCCAGTGGGTAGAGAAGGAAGGCCTCCCCGACTCAAACTGGAACCTGAGGGCAGTCGGTTGGTATTACCGTCTCTCTGACGGTTCCCTCCCTAACCTGGATGGCCCGGGCTAGCCCGATCTCATCAGAACTCAGAAGCTAAGCAGGGTCGGTCCTGGTTGGTACTTGGATGGGAGACCACCAAGGAAGTCCAGGTTGCTACGCAGAAGCAGGCAGTGGCCAACCACCTGTGTTCTTCTCTTGCCTGACCTGGACGACCCAGGCTAACCTAATCTCGTCAGATCTCAGACGCTAGGCAGGGTCGGCCCTGGTTGGTACTTGGATGGGAGACCAATGAGGAAGCCCAGGGTTGTTGCGCAGTGGCAGGCCATGACAAGCCCACCTCTGTTCGTCTCTTGCCTTGAAAGCCCTACGAGGGGTTGCCGAAAGCTGGCTGCATCTTGACGCTAGTTTCCACCACCACATGATTGTTCCCAGACCCTGCGTCTGTCAGAACCCACACCCAACAACGAAGTACACGCATTCAAGAATGGTAATACCAGGGCTATTTGGGGGCAGGAACGCGCAGGAACGGAGTTCCGACTGGCTCCCGAGTTGGCCACGCCCGGCAGGAACTCATTAGCATAATAGGCCACGCCCAACAGCAGAAACTCATTAGGATTGGCTGCATTAGGGGTGTGTAGCCTAACATGCAAAGGAGTTCCTGCTACAAAAAAAGGCTCTGGGTTTTGACAACAAGGTAAACAGAATAAGAAGCAAAAGGTGGGTGTGGCTGGATGAGCACACTTCTGGTAACATGGGGGTGCGGCCTAATGTGCTAATGAGTGGTGCTGTCAGGGGTGTGGCCTAATATGCTAATGAGTTTCTGCTGTTGGGTGTGGCCTGTTATGCTAATGAGTTCCTGCTGGGCTTTTTCTACAAAAAGAGCCCTGGTTTGCAGAGCTATAGATGCAGTAACATAGGCACTGTTAAGAATGGCGGCGGCCCAATGGGCATAATAGGATATAGGGTATTCGTATGTACACCCCCCCCAACAGCACTGACCAATTAGCTCCCCAACCCCCATGGCAGCGTAGCTGACAGCGTCCAGCCCTGCCCGGAACCTCATGGCTCCAGGCAGCTCCTCCCAAGGGAGCCGCAACTGGGAAATGTTATGCATCTGAGTCACAAGGTGGCAGACAGGTTTACAGTGCGACCACCAACCTACAGAAAGGCTGTAGAAAACTGCAGGGTGAATACATGAAGAAATAGATATGTTGAGGTAGTCCAGTTTATTAGAATCTAGCTTTAATTACTCATATCATCTTAACATGTATTGTTTTAATGTTGGCATCTGAGAAGTAAGTAGAGACATCACCCTGCCAACAAAAGTCCGCATGGTCAAAGCAATGGTATTCCCAGTAGTCATGTATGGCTGCAAGAGTTGGACCATAAGGAAGGCCGAGAGCCGAAGAATAGATTCTTTTGAACTATGGTGCTGGAGAAGACTCTTGAGAGTCCCTTGGACTGCAAGGAGATCAAATCCGTCAATCCTAAAAGAAATCAACCCTGACTGTTCCCTG
>NW_015171529.1:545080-550628 GCF_001447785.1 Gekko japonicus | reverse complement strand
ATAAAATTCTATTCCTCCATGGGGTAGTTAAAAAAAAAAAAGAAAAGAAAAAAGAAAACTGCAGGGTGCCCTGAGACCCAGCTTGGATTTCATGGCCGTGTTCCAAAGTTCCAGTGCACACTGGTCGATAAACCTCCGTTTAGCCAAACCCCAGTCGCTGTGATGTCCGAATCCAGTCCCGGGGAACGTCTCCGTTGACCTCCTGTCGTTTTGTCTCCCACAGAATAATCGGCTTCAGGAGCTGCCCTGCAACGAGCTGTCCCGACTGGCTCACCTGAAGACCCTCAACCTGCACAACAACCACATCACCTCGGAGGGTGAGCAGTGAACCGGGTGTGTGTGGGGGGGGAGAAGGCATTCCCTGGCACGCGAAGGGCCGGCCAGCATTTTAGGGGACCCCTCTGAACAGGCCCAAGATTCTGGTACCATTTTAGAATGGGCGGGCAGGCACCCCAAAACCTCAGAGTTGTCCTCAGCGGCAGAGGCAATTTCATAGAATCATAGAGTTGGGAGGGACCTCCAGGGTCATCTAGTCCAACCCCCTGCACAAGGCAGGAAATTCACAAATACCTCCCCCTCCATACCCCCAGTGACCCCTGTTCCATGTCCAGAAGATGACAAAAAACGCTCCAGGATCTTCAGCCAAACTGGCCTGGAGAACAATTGCTTCCTGACCCCAAAGTGGCAATCAGCATTTCCCTGGGCGTGTAAGAAAGGGCCAAAAGAACTAAGCACTGAGGCAACCAGGGGTCATTTCCTGCGGGAGCGCACAGGAGCTGAGCTCCGGCAGTAAGGAGCCCAGGGGGGCGTGCACATGCAAGAAGCCCCGCCCCCTGCTCCCAGCAGCCCCGGGCCAGGAGGAGCCTGTGCCAAGGTTTATTCATCTACAAGCTCTCCCTCCTCTGTGAGGGCAGATCTGTGCGTCCCCCCCCCCAATAGCTAGCAATCCAAAAGAGTCCAGTGGAGCCTGAGCGGTGGGTGTTGCCTTCTGACACACTTCCGGTGAGGTCAGGGGGCGTGGCATATGCAAATGAGTTATGCTAATGAGTTCCTGCACCTCTTTTTCTACGGTTGCCCTGGAGGCAACCAATGTTCCCTCTAAGAATTCCGGCACATCTTTTTTTTTTTTTTAAAGTGCCCTGCCCCTGGCGCAATGCTCCCTCTAAGCTGTGGAGTCTTGTGATCAAAAATTCTACTTTGTGAGTTACTGGCGTTAAAGTTGTGAGTGAGCAATTTGGCTACCGCATCAGTCAGTTTGCTCTGGAGCCCTCCTTCCTGAGCTGAGACGAAAAGGTGTGAGCCAGAGGCTTAAAAACTGTGAGCTGGCTCACACTCACTCAGCTTAGAGGGGACACTGGTTGCAACCCGTCCTGCCCTCCCTCTCCTGATCTGCCAAAGTTCACAGCATCAGCATTTGCTGTCAGGTGGCCACCTAGTCTCTGCTTGAAAACCTCCAAAGAATTCTGGAACTTTCCATGCACTTGGGCCAGAACAGTTGTGCCAAACGTGAAAAGGGCTGTTATACCAGCAACCCAGCTCAACCCAACTCAGACCCAAGTACAGGGGCCTAAGCAGCAGTCTGCGAAATAAACCTTGCCGCTTCTTGGGTGGGCTTTGGGGGGCCCTGTACAGAGAGTACCCAGGGGCAGTGTTCCCTGTAAGCTGAGTTGGTGTGAGCTCACAGTTTTTTAGCCTCCGGCTCACACATTTCTGTCT
The DNA here is from genome assembly GCF_001447785.1 of Gekko japonicus. Taxonomy (NCBI): domain Eukaryota; kingdom Metazoa; phylum Chordata; class Lepidosauria; order Squamata; family Gekkonidae; genus Gekko; species Gekko japonicus. The sequence goes on along the minus strand of NW_015171529.1, from coordinate 548,912 downwards.
CAGCTCAGGAAGGAGGGCTCCAGAGCAAACTGATTTATGCAGGAGCCGAATCGCTCGCTCACCACTTTAATGCCAGTCGCTCACAAAGTACAATTTCCGCTCACAAGACTCCACAGCTTAGAGGGAGCATTGCGCCAGGGGCAGGGCACTTTTTTGGGGGTGGGTGGGGAAAGATGTGCCGGAGTTCTCAAGAGGGAAATGAATCTTTCAACCTGTCTACTGAAAACAGCACGAGCTTTTGAACATCTTTAAAGGACTTTGTCAAAGAGGTTCCGGAATTCGTGTCCCCCCAGGAGAAAGGCCCTGCCCAGGGGTCACCAACTGTCTGCCACCAGGGTCTCTTCATGCCCCCCTTCCACCACCACCCCGCCTGCCCCTCCCTCCTTCCCTGCTTGGAAGCCCTCCCACCGTCCGTGCCCCACCCGGCCAGTGTGCCCGACCAACTGTGCCCCCGCCCACAAGCCTTCCTCAGTGAGTCTGAGCAGTTGGGGGCACAGGTACAGAAAGGCAGCACAGGAGACGTGTGGGTCAGGGTCAGTGACAGGCCCCCCCGCGAGAAGTCCTGGGCCCCGCCAGCCCTGGTTCTAGAGGGCAGAAACCGGGTTTGCCCTTGGCAGTGAAAGGGTGCCTTGCTCGGGGCAGGCGAAGGAGGCCGACTCGGCAGCCTGGCAAGAATCCCACATGCCTTTTCTCTAGTGTGTCCCGTTTTAAAGGTCTCCCGGATGAAGCCTTCGAGTCCTTGCAGGCGCTGCAGTACATCTACCTGGCCAATAATCAGGTGAGTGGGCTCAGGTGGGGCTGCCTCCTTATTTTGAACTTCCAGGCCCTCCCGTGATAGCGCTCGATCTTCTCCCGAGGAGATGCTACAATCATGGTCGTTATCATCTCCACCTTCCCTGGCTGGATTAGCACAGCGGCTGGGCTAAAGGAGATTTGAAGGCTGACAGAAGAATATCAGAAGAGCCCTACTGGATCAGACCAGTGATCTCACACAGGGGCCAGCCAGTTCCTCTGAAGGTTCAAAAACAGGGCAGAGAGGCCGAGGCCTTCCCCTGAGAAGAACCGCAGAAGAGCCCTGCTGGGTCAGACCAGGGAGGGTCCCTCTAGTCCAGCCTCCCGTCTCACACAGGGGCCAGCCAGTCCCTCTGGAGGGCCAGCAACAGGGCAGAGAGGCCGAGGCCTTCCCCTGAGAAGAACACCAGAAGAGCCCTGCTGGGTCAGACCAGGGAGGGTCCCTCTAGTCCAGCCTCCCGTCTCACACAGGGGCCAGCCAGTCCCTCTGGGGGCCAGCAACAGGGCAGGGAGGCCGAGGCCTTCCCCTGAGAAGGACACCAGAAGAGCCCTGCTGGGCCAGACCAGGGAGGGTCCCTCTAGTCCAGCCTCCCGTCTCACACAGGGGCCAGCCAGTCCCTCTGTAGGGCCAGCAACAGGGCAGAGAGGCCAAGGCCTTCCCCTGAGAAGGACATCAGAAGAGCCCTGCTGGGAATTTGTAAGCCGCCTTGAGACTCCTTTGGGTAGTGAAGGGTGGGGTATAGATCCAATCTCCTTCTCCTTTCCTGCATAGGTTACCCCTGGTTGAGGCATAAGTCCTCTGTATGAAAGGACTGTCTTGCTTTAAGACTTTTAGCAGAGCCGTTTCAACTCTCCTTCTTCATGACTCTCCCTTGCAGCTTTCTGACGCCCCACAGTTCCTCCCCAGCACTCTGCGCATCGTGGACATGGCCGCCAACCGCCTGACACAGCTCTACCAACTCACCTTTGGACATAAGCCTGGCCTCAGGTACGGGCGGGGCGGGGTCCAGCCCACAGGCAGAGCCCGTTTGGTGTCGTGGTTAGGACTGCGGACTCTAATCTAGAGGACCAGGGGGAGAGAATTCCCAGCAGACAAATAGCTGGCACGTAAAGAGCTTGAGCAGCCCGAATAGCCCCGAATAGCCTGAGCTTGTGAGAGTACAGAAGCAGGGTCATTCCTGGTTAGGACTTGGATGGGAGACCACCGAGGAAGCCCAGGGTTGCTATGCAGAGGCACTGGCAGGCAATGACAGGCCACCTCTGCATGTCTCTTGCCTTGACTAGATGGTCCAAGCTAGTCTGATCTTTTCAGATCTGGGAAGCTAAGGAGGTTCAGCCCTGGTCAGTACTTGGATGGGAGACCACCCAGGAAGTCCAGGGTCGCTACGCAGAGGCAGGCAAGGGCAAACCCACCTCTGTTCGTCTCCTGACTTGACTAGATGGCCCAAACCACCTCTGTTTGTCTCTGCCCTGACCTGGATGGCCCAAGCTAGCCTGATTTTGACAGATTTCGGATGCTAAGCAGGGTTGGACCTGTTTCGTACTTGGATAGGAGACCACTACAGGTTGCTACGCAGAGGCAGGCAATGGCAAACAACCGCCAAATGTCTCTTGCCCTGACTTGGATGGCCCAGGCTAGCCTGATCTCATCAGATCTCAGAAGCTAAGGAGGGTTGACTCTGGTCAGTACTTGGAGGGGAGACCACCGAGGAAGTCCAGGGTCGCTACGGAGAGGCAGGCAAGGGCGAACCCACCTCTGTTCATCTCCTGACTTGACTAGATGGTCCAAGGTAGCCTGATCTTTTCAGATCTGGGAAGTTAAGGAGGGTTGACTCTGGTCAGTACTTGGATGGGGGACCACCAAAGGAAGTCCAGGGTTGCTGCAGAGAGGCAGGCAAGGGAAACCCACCTCTGTTCATCTCCTGACTTGACTAGATGGTCCAAGATAGCCTGATCTTTTCAGATCTGGGAAGCTAAGGAGGGTTGACTCTGGTCAGTACTTGGAGGGGAGACCACCGAGGAAGTCCAGGGTCGCTACACAGAGGCAGGCAAGGGCGAACCACCTCTGTTTGTCTCTTGCCTGAAAACCTTATGAGGGGTCACCGTAAATCAGTTGCGGCTTGACAGCACTTAATTATTAAAAGTAAAGGTTTCCCTTGCTCGAGAGCAAGTCGGATCTGACTCTAGGGATGCGGTGCTCATCTCCGTTTCCAAGCCGACTAGCCAGCGCTGTCCGAAGACATTTCCACAGTCATGTGGCCGGCGTGACTCAATGCCGAGGCGCACGGAACGCTGTTACCTTCTCACCAAAGTGGTACCTATTTATCTACTTGCAAGTTCTTGATTTTGAACGGCTAGGTTGGCAGGAGCTGGGGCCACTGGCGGGAGTGGCACTCGGGTCTTGAGCTGCCGAACTACCGATCTTCCAGTTTGCAACTCAGCATCTTAACCTCTGAGCCCACAAAGACATAAGAACATAGGAGAAGCCATTGAAGAAGAAAAAAGATGACCCTAAATAAGGCCCCATCCCACCCCATTAGCCCCCAGTTCAACCATTTAGAAAAAAGGGATCAACGAAAAGAATCCCTGAAGAAGTAGAAGAAAAACGGTGATGTTTGTCCCTTCAGTATACGCAGGGGCCATTTCCTGCAGGAGCACACAGAAACGGAGCTCCGGCAGTAAAGAGTCCAGGCGGCGGGCACATGCAACAAGCCCCACCCCCTGCTCCCAGCAGCCCTCAGTCAGGGCAAGAAGCAGCCAGGTAAGCTGCAGAGGGCCCCCCCCCCCGGCTCCCCAATCCAAAACAGTACAGTGGCACTTTTAAGACCAAGTTTTATTCAGGCACAAGCTCTCCCTCCTCTGAAAGGACAGACCTGCATGTTCCCCTCCCCCCAATAGCTAGCAATCCGAAACAGTCCAGTGGAGCCTGAGCAGTGGGTGTTGCCTTCTGACACTTCCGGTGATTTCAGGGGGTGTGGCATATGCAAATAAGTTATGCTAATGAGTTATGCTAATGAGCTCCTGCACCTCTTTTCTACGA
>NW_015171529.1:542891-544459 GCF_001447785.1 Gekko japonicus | reverse complement strand
GTACCCAGGAGGGCCAGTCCTGCGGGCGGGCTATGTCGAAGGGCTGCAGCAGCCCAAGCCCCGGTGCGGTCGCCATTGTGCGCGTCGGAGGGGGTACGGGAGGAGCGGTTCCGTTGCTCGCTGGATCGCTCATCGGATCGGCTGCTTCGCGTCCTCCTAGTCCCTCGCGACGGCCTGGCTCAGTTGCGGCTGAATCCCACCTTCGTCGCCACTGTTATGTAGTGGGTAGCCGCATGGATGAACGACAGACAACGACGTGGTGCATAGCACGCTTTATTAGCACACAACAAGACAAGAGATAAACGGCCGGCAGGCCAACTATATACACACCTGGGGACCGCCCCTGGTCACCATTGGTGGGTTCAAATCTCCCGCCACGGATCCCATTGGTTCCCCAGAGGAGGGACTAGGATCCTAGTCCCTATTGTTGTTCGGACTGAAGCTAGGGCATATGCGCTGACCTCCGGTGGCGGTCCGCGGACACTACACATATGCAAATAAGTTATGCTAATGAGTTACGCGAATGAGCTCCTGCACCTCTTTTTCTACGAAATGACCCCTGAGTATACGGCAAAGAGTGTAAGGGAGTGAATGATGCTTGCCCTATTGTAACAGGCCAGGATACCCCGTTTGATGACTAGAGGGTGCTTTTCTTGTGGGGTCAACAGCCCTAACCCTGCCAGGCGTCTCTGTACGACTCCCGACTGCCGTGCTCCTCGTCTTATCTGACTCCCCCCCCCCGTCCCTTCACAGGTCTGTCTATCTGCACAACAACCAGTTGAGCAACATCGGCCTGCCCTTCGATGCCTTCAACGGCTCCGACGCCGTCAGCACCCTCATCCTCTCCAGCAACCTGCTAACCTACCTGCCCCAGAACTTGCCCCCGGCGGTTGTACGTCTGCACTTACAGGTTGGCGGCGGATTCCCCTCAAAGCAGGAAGGAGCATGGTTTTTAGCTGAGGAGGAGGAGGATTAAAACAGGGAGGCTGAAATCAGAGGCTCTGGGAGCTGTCTCCTGAAAGCAAGCGCCCCAGATCTGCAAACCCGAAACATTGTGCCAGTTTAGCGCATCTGCAGCCCAAATGTTTTGGCTTTGAAAGGGGGTTAAATAGATTCATGGAGGAGAGCCAGTAAATACAGTTCCAGAGGTTAGCCGGGCTGGCCGGCAGTGGAACAGGTCGATTAGAGTCCAGGAGCAAAGGTAGAGACCAACAAGATTTTCAGGGGATGAGGCTTTTGAGATGCAAAGCTCCCTTCGTAGGCTACAGAGAGCTTGGACCCTTGGAAGCTCATCCCCTGGAAATGTCAGCTGGGGGTCACAGGCAGGCTGCTCATGCCCAGGCCATAGAAGCATAGAGCTGGAAGGGACTTCCAGGGTCATCTAATCCACCCCCCTGCACAATGCAGGAAATTCACAAATACTTCTCCCTCCATACCCCCAGTGACCCATGCCCAGAAGATCAGAAGAATTCCAGGATCCCCGGCCAAATGGCTCTGTAAAAAAAATGCTTCTGGGCCAGTGTTCCCTCTAAGCTGAGTTAGTGTGAGCTAGCTCACAGTTTTTTAGC
>NW_015171529.1:538304-542326 GCF_001447785.1 Gekko japonicus | reverse complement strand
AGGAAGTTCTTCCTCACGTTTAGCCGGAAACTCTTCTGGTTTAATTTCAACCTGTTGGTTCTGGCCCAACCTTCTGGGGCAACAGAAGACAACTCCGCACCCTCCTCTCTATGACAGCCCTTCAAGTCCTTGAAGATGGTGATTGTATCACCTCTCAGTTGTCTCCTCTCCAGGCTAAACAGACCCAGCTCCTTCAGCCTTTCCTCACAGGACTTGGTCTCCAGACCAAGTCTGTGGTAGAGTGCTAGATCTGAGAGCCGTCTGTCCAACTCAACACACGCTCCCGCTCTCCTCCAAGGCAGCACAGTGGTGCTGGTTGCCCCAAAGGCTTGTAGCCTCCCCCCAGGGCCAAATCCCGAATCAGAGTCCTTGTGGCCACCACAAGTCTTTTCACTCAGGCATGGTCCAGGAGTTCCAGCCTTGGAACTTAATTTCCAGGTGCATGACAAAAGGACAAATAAGATCGCGGACTCTAATCTGGGAGAACCGGGTTTGATTCCCCACGGCTCCACATGCAGCTGCTGGGTGACCTTGGACAAGCCACAGTTCTCTCAGAGCTGTTCTCTCATGAGCAGTCCTCGAAAGAGCTCTCTCAGCCCCACCGACCTCACAAGGTGTCTGTTGTGGGGAGGGGAAGGGAAAGGAGATTGTAAGCCGCTCTGAGACTCCGAGTGAAGGGCAGGGTATAAATCCAATCTCCTCCTCCTCCTCCTCCTCTTCTCCTCCTCCTCCTCCTCTCCTTCTTCCTGAGGCTTTATCAGATTGGGGGAAAATGCTAGCAAGGCCCCCACCCATTTGAGGACTGTCTAAAGGGAATGGTCCATGTGTAGAGGGAAGTCTGCCTCTGGATACCCGTGCCAGGAGGCAACATCAGGGGAAGGTCTTGGTGGCTTAACGGGCAAAACTGAAGCCCCCTCCCTCTGCTGTTTTTCTTTGGTGTTTGTGGGGGGGCGGACTCTTGGGTCTCTTCCCTGACCACAAGGCTCCATTTTCCAGAACAACCGCATCTCCCGTGTCCCCAAAGGGGCCTTGAACAGACACTGGCGCCTCCGGGAGCTCTACCTGCAGAACAACAACCTGACCAACGATGGCCTTGACCCCTCCACCTTCAGGTGAGAAGTGGCTGCTTTGGGGGTAGAGTGGTGGGCAGTGTTCCCTCTAAGTGTGAGCTAGTGTGAGCCAGCTCACAGTTTCTTAGCCTCCGGCTCGCGCATTTTTGCCTTCGCTCAGGAAGGAGGGCTCCAGAGCAAACTAGTTTATGCAGCGGCCAAATCGCTCGCTCACATCCTTAATGCTAGTAGCTCACAAAGGAAAGTGGAGTATAAAAACCCGGCTCTTCTTCTTCTGCACAGTTTCAAGGTGGGGGAGAGAATGGAGCATATGGTAAGGTGGGGCAGATTCCGGGACCCAGGACTTTTGGCAGAGCCCCAGCAGGGATGGGGGAGCTGGAAGACACCCCCCCCCATGGGCAACTTGAAAGCAATGCTCCCTCTGAGCTGTGGAGTCTTGTGAGCAAAAATTCTCCTTGGGGACCTACCGGCGTTAAAGTTGTGAGCGAGCCATTTGGCTATGGCATAAATTAGTTTGCTCTGGACTCGGAGCCCTCCTTCCTGAGCTAAGACAAAGATCTGTGAGCCGGAGGCTAAAAAACTGTGAGCTGGCTCACACAAACTCAGTTTAAAGGGAACACTGGCAGGGAGGGTGTTTTGCCGGCGGCCCCCTTGCATTTCTCGCCTCTCCGCAGCAAGCTGAAGAGCCTGGAGTACCTGGATCTCTCCAACAACAACCTGACCGAGGTGCCTTCCGGCCTGCCCCCGAACGTCGTCATCCTGCACCTGGGCCGGAACCGCCTGAGCGCGCTCCCGCCCGAGCGCCTGAGCCGCGTGCGGGGCCTGCAGTACCTCCTGCTGCAGAGCAACACGCTGACCGCCTCCGGGGTGCACCCCGAGGCCTTCGCCCGCCTGCGCTCCCTCCACACACTCCACCTGTACAACAACCGCCTGGAAAGCGTGCCGCCCGGGCTGCCGAGGCGCGTCCGCTCCCTGATGCTGCTGCACAACCGCATCGCGCACATCGGGCCGCACGACTTCGCCGCCACGTACGCCCTGGCCGAACTCAACCTGAGCTACAACCGGCTCTACAGCGCCCACATCCACCGCCTGGCCTTCCGGAAGCTGCGGCGCCTGGAGACCGTCGACCTCTCCGGCAACCGGCTGACCCTCCTCCCTGCCGGCCTGCCCTCCAGCCTCCAGGTCCTCAACCTCCAGAAGAACCAGATCAACTCCCTTTCTTCGGAGCTCCTGGCCAACCTCACCCGGCTGAAGGAGCTGCACCTGGCCCACAACCGCCTGCGGATCGGTGGCATTTCCCCGGGCACCTGGCAGGAGTTGCAGGGGCTCAAGGTGAGGGCGGGACTGCAGGGCCGGCATCAGCATTGTTGTTGTTGTTTTGTTGTTCTTGTTATTATTAGAGATTGGATTTATACCCCGCCCTTCGCTCGGAGTATGAGAGCGGCTTACAAATCTCCTTTCCCTTCCCCTCCCCACAACAGACACCTGGTGAGGTCCGTGGGGCTGAGAGAGCTCTCTCGGGGCCTGCCCTTGAGAGAACAGCTCTGAGACAACTTGTGACTGACCCAAGGTCACACCAGCAGCTGCAAGTGGAGGAGTGGGGAATCAAACCCGGTTCTCCCAGATTACAGTCCAAACACTTAACCACGACACCAAACTGGCTCTCAGTCATCATCGTCATCATTATTATTTCAATTTCTACCCGCCCTCCCCGCCAAGGCAGGCTCAGGGTGGCTGTCAGGTAGCCCTGTCATAGATCTGGAATGTGGAGGGGATTTCCTTCTTCTCGTTCCCAGCTCTACCCTGCTCAGCTACTGTGCTCTATCTTACATTTGACCTTGTAGATGTTTGAGCTGCAGTTTACACGGCTGGGAAAGTTAACAGCTTCTCTGCTCTGCTCGCTTGCTTTGCCACGCGCACGAACTATATCCATTGGCTTAGGCTTACAGGGGGAACGTTTGATTTCACTATAAGTCAGAGACCCTAGTAGTACTGGGTATTCCTGACACAAGCTGTACACGTGTTCTTTAGTTCTGGATCCACAGTGGCTTACATAAAACTCCATATAAATACAATTAAAACCAGTCATAAATAACATGGGGCTCCACTTGTACCTACGTCGAGTGTGAAAAGTCTGGGGGTGTTCCTGGATACCTCCCTCTCTACCACCACCACCAGGATTTAACCTGGGACCTTCTGCATGCCAAGCAGAGGCTCTTCCACTGAGCCACATCCCCTCTTTACAGCTCTGCAGGGTCTCAGGCGGAGGTCTTTTCCCATCACCTCCTGCCTGGTCCTTTTTAACTGGAGATCCTGGGCATTGAACCTGGGACCTCCTGCATGCCAAGCAGAGGCTCTGCCACTGAGCCAGGGTCTCAGGTTCAAGGTCTTTCCCATCACCTCCTGCCTGGTCCTTTTTAACTGGAGATGGCGGGGATTGAACCTGGGACCTCCTGCATGCCAAGCAGAGGCTCTGCCACTGAGCCAGGGTCTCAGGTCAAGGTCTTTCCCATCGCCTCCTGCCTGGGGATTGAACCTGGGACCTTCTGCATGCCATGCACAGGCTCTGCCCCTTACGTTGGGAGATGCTGAGCTGTCTAGATTACCAGGATCTGCCTGGATGCTCGATTCTTCACAATCTACTTATTCGTGGGAGCTGCGCTTTCAAATACTCGGGACTCAGCACATCTCCACAGTGGCTTTCCAGTTATTTTGCCACCCTCTGCTCTCTCCTCTGGCCACCGTTTTTATTAATGCTCTCACAGAATAAGGAACAGTGCAGCTCTTCCAGGCTGTCCCGTCACATTCTGGTGGGCCTCAACCAACATTGCATTAGACCACAAGACCATGGCAGTGCGTTCTTGGCCAGCACTCAATATCATAGGGCACTTTTCTGAGAGCCAGTTTGGTGTAGTGGTTAAGTGTGTGGACTCCAATCTGGGAGAACCGGGT
>NW_015171529.1:536075-538213 GCF_001447785.1 Gekko japonicus | reverse complement strand
AAGGGAAGGGAGATTGTAAGCCGCTCTGAGACTCCGAGTGAAGGGCAGGGTATAAATCCAATTTCTTCTTCTTCATTGTAATGATTCCTTGTTTTAGTGAGTGTGTGTCTTTAAATGTTTGGTTTGAGTGCAGTGCTGAAAGGAGAGTGATAGAGGGAGACAAGTGTGCTGTGATTGTTGGATGACTGAGAGTGTGGGAGGAGTTGTTCAGAGTGAATCTGTGTGTGTGTGTTGAGGGAATTCAGTGAGTGATATGGCAGAGTTCTGTGTGGAAACTTAAAGAGTTCTGCGTATGTGTTCTTGGAAAGTGAAGTGTGGAAGAGCTATGAGGAGAGTCTGTGTGACTCTAAAGTTTAGAGAGTCCATAAGACAAAGAGCTTAGCCAGTGTGGCTGCCCATATGAAAGAGAGATTCCTGTCAGTGTGGAATTTTAGTGTCAGAAGGACTGTGTGTGATACCTACCCAGTTATATTTACAAGTTCTTTATTCCCAAAACAGTTACAGTTAACCAGCAACTTATTTTTGTTCCTTAACCAATAAATCATATTTTGTTTAAGTTTAACCCAGAATTCAGTTCAGTCCTTCCTCAGGGCCACATAGACCTCTGAAAGCCCAGACCCTAGGTCACATTACCAGCAGCAGAAACAGAGAGAAGATCTGGAATTTCTTTAAATTCCTGGTGGCAGCAGAAACTACCCAGTTTATAAACACAGAGTATAATTTTAAAGTAAAACAGCCCCCCGTCCCCCCAATAAGCAGCATGCCACATTCATCATCATCTTCTTCTTCTTCTTTCTGGTGGGTCAGGTGAAATCTGTCTCCTATCCTGCCAGCCCAAAGTGGTCAGCGGAGTCCTAAACATTTGCCTGGTTTTCCTTTCCCAGCTGCTGGACCTGAGCTACAATGAGCTGTCCTACGTGCCCCCGGACCTGCCGGAGTCGCTCGAGCATCTCTACCTGCAGCACAACAGGATTGCCGTCCTCACGGCCGAGGCCTTCCTCACAACACCCAACATCCGTGTCGTCGCTCTGAGGTAAGGAATCCCACAGCAAACGTTCCTCCGCGGACCGCTCGCATCCACGGTGGGGACAGTGCATGCGTGGCGGCAGCTGTCAAGTCACAGCTGAGTTATGGCAACTCTGTAGGGTTTTCAGGGCAAGAGAGGAACAGAGGTGTTTGCCGTTGCCTACCTCTGTGTAACAGCCCTGGCCTTCTCCCAGATTAGAGTCCATGCACTCAACCACCAAACCAAACCAACTCTTTGGCTACACCAAAAGCCACTTCTGCCCTCACGAGGAAGCCGAGAAGCAAGCGTTAACAAGGCTCTGGTAGTATGCGATCTTGCTTGGGGAAAGTCTTTTCTAGTTAAATATGCATCAGATGGCCCTGAAAGGAACTCATCCCCAACAGCTTTGGAATTAAATCCCACCAGCTGGCCTCCTGTCAAAATTCCAGGAGCCAAAAAAAGAAAGACGCTTCCTTCCCTTTTGTCCTTGCAAACAAAGGCTGGCCCCATTTTGCAGACAATCCCTCCTTCTCTTCTCTAGATCCAATCGCTTACTGGCAGCCAACGTGTCTGCGGAGGCCTTTGCAGACCTGAAGCAGTTGGAGGTGGTGGACACAACCGGGAACCCGGAGCTGATCGTCGTCCCTCTGCCGCAAGCCGGGCGCTGGGTCCGTCCCCAGGCGGGCACCTAGGAAGGGGGTCGCAGAGCAGGTGAGGCTATGAGCCCACCCGGGGGTGGTGGCGGTTAAACAGGAAGTCTGCATCTCACGGGAATCATCCAGGTCTCCAGCTTTTGTGGGGATCAGGGCCCTAAGTGCTCAAAACGACAATGAGCACCTGGAGGCTAATTCACATCCAGTATTTCCATCGCCATCCAGTTGACTGATGTGGTCTGGGAATTCCATGTTACGAAGTCATTAAGAACCTCAGAAGAGCTCTGCTGGGTCAGACCAGTGAGGGTCCATCCAGTCCAGCATCCCGTCTCACACAGGGGCCAGCCAGTCCCTCTGGAGGGCCAGCAACAGGGCAGGGAGGCCGAGGCCTTCCCCTGAGAAGGACACCAGAAGAGCCCTGCTGGGCCAGACCAGGGAGGGTCCCTCTAGTCCAGCCTCCTGTCTCACACAGGGGCCAG
>NW_015171529.1:500511-535781 GCF_001447785.1 Gekko japonicus | reverse complement strand
GCTGGGTCAGACCAGTGAGGGTCCATCCAGTCCAGCATGCAGACTCACACAGTGGCCAGTCAGTTCCTCTGGAGGGCCAACCACAGGGCAGAGAGGCCGAGGCCTTCCCCTGATCAGGACATCAGAAGAGCCCTGCTGGGTCAGACCAGGGAGGGTCCCTCTAGTCCAGCATCCCATCTCACACAGGGGCCAGTCAGTTCCTCTGGAGGGCCAACCACAGGGCAGAGAGGCCGAGGCCTTCCCCTGAGAAGGATATCAGAAGAGCCCTGCTGGATCAGACCAGTGAGGGTCCATCCAGTCCAGCATCCCGTCTCACACAGTGGCCAACCAGGTTCCTCTGGAGGGCCAGTAACAGGGCAGAGAGGCCGAGGCCTTCCCCTGATAAGAACCTCATAAGAGCCCTGCTGGATCAGACCAGTGCGGGTCCATCTAGTCCAGCATCCAGACTCACACAGTGGCCAGTCGGTTTCTCTGGAGGGACAAAAACAGGGCAGAGAGGCCGAGACCTTCTCCTGATCAGGACATCAGAACAGCCCTGCTGGGTCAGACCAGGGAGGGTCCCTCTAGTCCAGCCTCCTGTCTCACACAGGGGCCAGCCAGTTCCTCTGGAGGGCCAGCAACAGGGCAGAGAGGCCGAGGCCTTCCCTGACCAGGAGATCAGAAGAGCCCTGCTTGGTCAGACCAGTGAGGGTCCATCCAGTCTAGCATCCCATCTCACACAGGGGCCAACCAGTTCCCCTGGAGGGACAGCCACAGGGCAGAGAGGCCGAGGCCTTCCCCTGATCAGGACATCAGAAGAGCCCTGCTGGGTCAGACCAGTGAGGGTCCATCCAGTCCAGCATCCCGTCTCACACAGTGGCCAACCAGGTTCCTCTGGAGGGCCAACAAACAGGGCATAGAAACCAAGGCCTTCCCCTGATAAGGACATCAGAAGAGCCCTGCTGGATCAGACCAGTATGGGTCCATCTAGTCCAGCATCCTCTCTCACACAAGTGAACCAGTTCCTCTGGCGGCCCAAGTACAGGGCACAAAGGCCAAGGCCTACCCCTGATGTTGCCTCCTGGCACGGGTATCCAGAGGTTCACTTGCCTCTGAGCATGGACCATTCCTTTTAGTCAGTCCTTAGACGGGTGGGGTCCCAGTTTGTGGCCCTGCCGAAAGAGGTGGCCTATGCCTACCCGCTACCACTTCCCCCTAGTCTGACACAGCCCCAGGAGGGTTGCTATTCACCCCATTTGCCATGTGCCTGGGAATTAAGTTCCAAGAGTGGAATTCTGGGACCACGCTTGAGTGACAAGACTTGTGGGGGCCACGGGGACTTTGCTTTGGCGCCGGGTGGAGGGCCAGGCCTTGTGGTGGGACTACAAGTCTTGGGACAACCAATACCCCATTGTCCCTCCAGGGCTCTTTTTGTAGAAAAAGCCCAGCAGGAACTCATTAGCATAATAGGCCACACCCAACAGCAGAAACTCATTAGCATATTAGGCCACACACCCTGACAGCACAGTTCATTAGCACATTAGGCCGCACCCCCATGTTACCAGAAGTGTGGTCACCCAGCCACACCCACCTTTTGCTTCTTATTCTGTTTACCTTGTTTGTCGTCAAAACCCAGGGCCTTTTTTGGTAGCAGGGACTCCTTTGCATGTTAGGCCACACACCCCTAATGGAGCCAATCCTAATGAGTTTCTGCTGTTGGGTGTGGCCTATTAGGCTAATGAGTTCTTGCTGGGCGTGGCCAACTCGGGAGCCAGCCGGAACTCCGTTCCTGTGCGTTCCTGCCCAGAAATAGCCCTGGCCCTACCAATGTTCCCTCTAAGCTGCGGAACCTTGTGAGCAAAAATTCCACTTTGTGAGCTCCCGGCATTAAAGTTGTGAGTGAGCAGTTTGGCGACTGCACCAACTAGCTTGCTCTGGAGCCCTTCTTCCCGAGCTAAGGCAAAAACCTGTGAGCTGGAGGCTAAAGAACTGTGAGCTAGCTCACACTAACTCAGCTTAGAGGGAACACTGGTCCGTATCCCTTAGAGTCAGCACTGTGCTGCGTTTGAGGACGGCAGGGTGTGTGTGTCGGGCTGGACAGATGGCAGAGGTGCGCCTCCCAGCTGACTCTCTCTTCCTCCTGCAGTTTGCCATCCTGGGCTCCCTCGGTGCATCGCTGCACCCTCTGGCCTCTCCACCAAGATGGCTTCAACAGCCTGCTTGCCTCGAGGAACGATCCGCGCGGCCCCGCGCTTGCTCTTCCAGCTGCACAGAGGAGGGCTCAGCTGCTGCCCTTTAGTCTGAGAAACCGAGAGATGGAGGGGCGGTGGAGGAGATAAAGCCAAAGGGGTGGAAGGTGTGGAGGTCACTTGATCTTCTCCCTGGTTCATCGGCGGTAGCCTCGGTCGTCCTCAGGATGCCTACATGGCCCAGCCAGCTCAGCAGGATCCCATCTTTGTTGCCATTGTTGTGTAGTGGGTTGGATGCATCGAATGATGAGGAAACATAGTGATATTCAGCTCATGTTTACTAGCACACAACATAACAACGGATAAATGGCCAGAGGGCCAACTATATACATTCACTGTGGACCACCCACAGGTTCCATTGGTGGGTTTAAACTTCCCACCAAGGTTCCTATTGGTGACCACTGGAGTTCAGGATCCTAGTCCCTATTGTTCCTAGGGATCCAAGCTCCAGTGAAATACACTGCCACCTAGTGGCGGTCAGCGGACATAACAGAGGAGTACTAGTTAGGGCTGGTGTCTTTCTGCTCTTATTTTTGGAGTCTGGAACCTCTGGCTTGTACCAACATAATATTCATGTATTTGGACACAACTGTTATATTTTTTTGTCTCTTCATATACCTTTTGAAAAATTCTGTTTAGTAGCTGGATTTTGATTATTTTTTTCTGTTTTTTTCCTTCTTGTTCTTTTTTCTGTGGGTTTTTAAAAGATTTTTTTAAGGGTAAAGGGGAGCTGGAAGGCTGCAGTGAGATAAAGCAATTCATGAAAATTACCCCCTTCCATTAGCAGATATTTTTTATTGGATTCAACCCACTGAGTCAGAGAAAGTCATGCACAACTATTGACTTGCATCTAGCTAGTAGCCCAAGTTAGTGAGTAGGAAACATATTCACTTCCACAAGGTGCAACAGGGATGTGCATCTGGATATTTCTGGTCTGAATATGCACCCAAGAATATTTGGGTATCCAGACTGATATTTGAAATATCTGGTGCTGGTATTTTAAGGCTCCCAAGCCTGTTCCCCGCCCCCCCATTGAACAGGCTATCTGGGCAGTGGGAGAAAGGTAGATGGAGACAGCTCTTCCACACAATGGGATCACACATTAGGGGGAACACTAGGACTGTCTACCCAATCAGGATGATTCTGTCATAGCTCTCCCTGGCTTTCTGAGCACAGGCAAAGAGTATAAAAAACAGACCTGATTGCAACTTGACTCTGTTTCAGGGTGAGCTTTTTTTTGAGCAGTGTCTCAGTGCTCCTCTGTTTTGTTTGTGCTTTCGATCAAGTCAGCTGCTTGCTGCTGCCTGCCTTGGAAGACATTCTTGTTCTGTTCCAGAACTGGTTGCCCTTGGTTTTAAATATTATTTAAAATAATATTACAAGTTTTTCTGGATTTTCTTTTCGTTTGGTTTGTGTTTTCTTCCTGGTTGTTTTTTTAAAAATATTTTCCTTGGTTTTGCTTTGCACTGTTTTTAAAAGGCTTTAAAGGGCTTGTGCTATTTTGTTGGGTTCCCTTCTCTTGCCTTGGTTTAGAATTTTTAACTGCTTTGCATTTTAATTTTTTAAGGTTTTTGCTTTTTTTGTGTGTGTGGGGGGGTCCAAGTTGTTACTGCTTTAAAACGTTTATCATTTGGCATTCTTCTGGTTATAGTTTTACTTTTGTTCTTCTACAGTCATTATAAAGATCTTTCTGTGTTGTGTTTTTGGGGAATAGTTTCATGCCGTGTGGGGGAGTTATCCTGTTGGTTTGAAAACTTTGTGCTGAAGGAAATTGCTGATTAGATTTAATAACAGTTAAGTGTATGTGAGGTTTTAATTAATTGGAACATACGGTTTACTTAAAAAAAAATTATTAGGCTGGCCTGGGCTTCAAAACAATTGAAGTAGGTGGTTAAAAAAATGGAGTTTAGGCCAGCCTTTTAGTCATCCAAAAACTTAAGTCATTTTTTTTTCAAAAAGACTAGTGATTACTTTAATTTTTAAAGGAAAATATTAGGCTTCATTTGTGGGCATGGAAATAAATACACTGAGGTTTTAAAAAAAGAATTCAACTAGTCAGTTTTTAGGCTACAAAGTCAGAACCAAGTTTTTAAAACACCATTTAACTGAAGGCAGCCTAGGTGTAGTTTTAAAAAAAAAGTTAGTTTGTGTGGGTTTGGGAAAGAAAAGCAATGGCAGGTTATTTTGGTTTGGTATTCCCCTTTTGATGGAGGGGAATTCTCTCTTGCTAGTTTTTCCATGTGCACTTATATGCAGTTGAAATCCTGTGGAACAAATAAAAGACCAGTTTAAATACAGGCGAATAGATTTTAAAAATATGAATGTAGTTGGTCTGTTGGCCATGTCTATACATTTTAAAATTTGCCCCAGCCCTCTTTTTTATCCATATTTATATCCAGTCCCCAAGAACTGTATTCAAAATGACAATTAACTGGGGGCAGAGTGATTCATTCAGTTCTAAGGAAGAAGGATTATTACTAGGAGCATGAAGACAGAAGCAACATTTACTATGGATCATCTATGTTCTCACCTAGCAATAGGAAGAACATGATGTTATGATTCTAGCAATAAGATTATGGCTAATATACATGATAAAGCTTATGAAATATTACTGTAAAGGAAGCTTCACCACCTCCCTGGTGGTTGCAACAGTGGTCTTTATCTGCTAGTAAAGACATATAGTTTTATAGAGTTATTTGTTTCAGAGACATATGCTTTAGGCATTGTCTGGGTTTATAGTAGAGAGAGACTATTTGAAAAATGCTCTATACCAGCTGTAGCACTCGACTATCAACTAGGACTTGTATAAGAGCTCAAATTATGAGATGTTTGAGTAAAGCTGTGCATACATTTCAAATATAGTTTTGCAACATAGTATGTTGGCTGAAATCAATCTGCATTTTTATATTTAACCTGGCTACTATCAAGGCCTCCTCCATGGGCCTTAAAACTGCATACTTGGATCTCAAGCCATATGCCATCCATTTACCAGCCAGGTCCAGATCCATTTGGTTTCAGGATGGGATTCGTTGGGAAGAATGAAATGTGCAGTGTCACTTAATGCTAGAACAGACTTTGAAATCTCAGGGAAGGGTAGCAGAAAGTAAAGCACTAGATAGGGTACTCCCTGACCTTTCCTTTGTCCTCTCCTGCTGCTGTCCCTGTTACCCAGAACACTACTCTCAGGGGTTCCTTCCTTCCCACCACTTCCTTTCTCTCTCTCATTCTCTGTCCTCCAAAAGGGCTGGACATGCTTTCTATAACCTCTCCCACTCCTAGCTCAGATAGCTAGCTAGAAGCATTTCCTCTGCCTTTCCTATTTAGTATGGAGTTCTCTTACAATAAAGAACTTCTATTTCTTTTCTAAGTAACAACCCTAAGTGTGAACTTATACCTCAGGCACTCAGACTATAGAATTCCTCTGTGCAGAGACTCAGGTCTACTTTCAAGATTAATGTGGAGTCTTTGGCATATTCTCAGCCTTTGGCTGAGATCTGAAGATTCATTATGAAAAAAAACCCAGAACTAAAAATACTGAATTTCAGAATCTAAAGACCAGAATTCAAACTTGTTAACTTTCATTCTCCAACACTGCAATCCTAAAAAAAGTGTTACACCTTTCTAAGCTTGTTTAATTGACTTAGAGGTAAGAGTGGAATCCCATGCACACTTACCTAGGTGTGAGAGCCATTGAATACAGTGGGACTTCCTTCTGAGTAAACCTGTATAGGATTGCTCTGTTAATCTTGTTTCTATAATACTTTTTGTACTAATCAACTTGATGGCATGATGCCTATTGGCAGAACAGTGAAAAGTGAACAATCATACACCAATTTAGGAGTTTCTGAAGATTGGGCAACTTTCTAAAAATGAAAAGGCTTGTAAATTAAAAAGTAAATTAAAAAGTTATATGTACTGAGCATATTCACTGTACCTCAGAAGACTTGAGTGCAACTGACCATCAGTAAAAGGGGACAAAAACAGTTGTGAGAGGTGAAACTGGCTTGCTCAAGTAACTAGTATCTGTATTAATTAGTATAGGTACTAATCTCTTCCAATCCTGGATGCCCTATGTTTTAAAGGGTTCTGATCGGTTTGGAGCTAAAAGAGTCATAGCAGGGTATGACGAACCCCTATATCTCCCCAACTGTCTGGCAAATTTTTCCTGCCCAAACTTCAGTTCCCTTCCGTGGACTGAGTTGCCCTACAGTAGTGTGTATATATTTGTTGTCATAAAAGACATGTCTGTCCCTCCCTATGTTTAGATATTTAGTTTAGGTTTTTTCTTGTGTCAGGAACTCTCCTGAAAATACAGGAGCTGTCTAGTTTTGTAAACCCTTGAGAAATGGCACTTGAGGAAAACTTCCAAAAACAGAATAAAGATTTATTAAACAGGCAGGGAATATCTGCATAGTAGAAATAGTCAAGGTTTTGAGATTGTTGAGGTAAAAAAATCTTTCTAAGATATACAGAGGTGAATTCTTAGAACATTCAAGAGAATGTATTTGAAGTTTTGTTTCAAGGCTTTCTATTTCTTTCTTTGAGAGCCAGTTTGGTGTAGTGGTTAAGTGTGTGGAATCTAATCTGGGAGAATCAGGTTTGATTCCCCACTCCTCCAATTGCAGCTGCTGGATGACCTTGGGCAAGCCATAGTTCTCTCAGAGCTGTTCTCTCAAGGACAGTTCTCTCAGAGCTCTCTCAGCCCCACCTACCTCACAGGGTGTTTGTTGTGGGGAGGGGAGGGGAAGGGAAAGGAGTTTGTAAGCCGCTCTGAGACTATGAGTGAAGGGCGGGGTATAAATCTAATCTCCTCCTCGTATAAATCAGAACACAGTTCATATTGACGTTTCTAGATTTTTTTTCCTTCAGAGTTTTAGGTTTCTCTTTAGATAATACAGCTTTTCATTAACTCCTGAGGTGTCTAAACTTCTCCCCTTTATCACAGACCAGGGTTCTCTTCCCAACCCCTTTCACTGGCAGGAAGTTATTCTAAGAAGTAATAACTCCTTTTACTATTTGGCTTGTATGCGAGTTCACTTTAGCTGTCCATACCTTCTGCCAAACCCTTCTCCAGTATCATTTGTCTGGCTGTTCTGTAGCTTTTCTGGCTGAGAATTTAAGTTCTCCCTCAGAACACTTTTAATATATTTAAGACAATGGGGTTTCTCTTCTCTCTCTGACTATTGCCTGTCAGCAAACACTGACTCCCAAATGTCTCTCCCCTCAGAAGCCAAACCCTCTGGCTACTGATCCAGAAATTAGTAAGACCAAATTGTGAAAGACTACTTTTCCCTCCAGATCAGCTGTTTTATTTTCTCTCTCAGCTGATGCTGGCCAATCAGAGAGTTAGTAGAGCAGCCAATCATGTGAACTCTTCTCTCCAGGGAAGATTAACTCCTAACCTCCTTGACTCTCTATAACAAGCAGCATTTTAAAAAGCCTGCTTTTCTGTGCTATCCGTCACACAGGGACTTGTTAAAAAGTGCTTGTTCTAATGCTAATTCATCAAATAGTCCCTGGACCTTTAAAGATGCAAAAGGAGCACAGCCTCCAAGAGTACCCTGAGGGATGCATGATATAATTTGCACAGCCCTTAACTACAGTTGTTTCCCCTTGCCAAATTGATGCCAAGCAGCACAATTAGAGAGAGAAATCCCTCTGTCATTTGTTGTACTGCTCAGGGTTAGGCTGAACAAGTACTGCTCAGGCTGGCTGAACAAGTGCTTCTTACCTAATCTCGAGCCTCAACAGTTACTCCAGTAACACTACAGTTGCAACAGAAGAAAATTTGAATCTAGCTGTTGTGTATTGACTTGAATGTAAATACTGACATGCGAATCGCCTCATTAGAACTTAATGTTAAGCTTCAGCCTGGGCTAGGATCCTAATGTAACCAATAGGAGTCCTAGCCCAGAGAGTGTCTACCAATCACGTTGCAAAGCGGGACCGCTTGTGATTGGGCATTGTATCTTCAACCTCATAGGTTGTTATCTGTACAGGGGGTGTGGCTACATTAGCCGGGAGTGTTTAAATATCGACAAGCCAGTGTAAATACTTTGATGGGTTCTGGCTGGCGATTGTTGTACCGTAACGGAGAAGTAACTGAGCTGAAGAATAAACCGCATTCTTGCTGAAATCACTCTCCGACTCTTTGTTAAGCGCACGACTTAACACTAGCTTTATTCTGGGTGTAAGCTTTTGTGTTTATGCACACCCAGAATAAAACTTTGTTGGTCTTAAAGGTGCCACTGGACTCAAACTTTCTTCTGCTGCTTCAGACCAACACAGTTGCCCACCTGAATCTACAGCTGCAACCATTGCACTGCAAAAATTCTGCACAAAGTGAGCAAGGAGAAACTTCTCATCAAAGCTAAAAGCTCAGTCACATGTCCTCTTATTACGCTATGGGGCATATCATAATGATTTGTCACACATACACACACCACAATTTGTCACCCTGATTTAAATGGCATTTCCCTACCCTTCTAAATTTGTTTGTGCTTAGTTTTCAGTCTTTTCTGTTGAAGTGAAAAGTATGATAAAGAAGAATAGGTTAAGTGCTTAGCAGAAGTCTTTAAATGTATATATTGGATAACATAAGTAATGTGGTGTAATGGACAGACTTGGGTTCAAATCTGCACTTGAAAAAAACAACTGGATTGCTCAGCCTAGTTTTAGAGGAACATTCTGAGGACAAAATATATGCTGGCCAGAGCGCCATGCAGAAAAGAGGGAATACTAACCTGACATATATAAAATGAAAGAGGAGACCTGTGGAAATTAATGATGCCCAGATTGCTCTCTTTTCACCATGGCTGAAGTGAGGCTTGCACACTGCCCGGAATCTTTCCCAGCAGCAAGAGAGAAGCACAGAGGTGCACCCCTTGAACAGACTCTCATTTGCCCCCTCCATTTTTTCCGTCCCAGTGTCTGCAACTGGACTCTGACCTTGGAACTGGGATGAGCATTCATTTGCCTCCAATGTGCCGTAATGCTTTCTGATAGTGAAAATGTATAGCTATGTTTTAAAAAAAATAGCTCTGGTAATCCCCCCCCCCCCGCCACATTCCTTCCTCTGCAAGTAACTAAATACCACTGTGTTATTTCTTCTTGTGGCCGCTGAATAAACCAGGCATGAAATCAGCCTGAAGGTCTACCTAGTTGCTGCCTAATGAAAGTTATCTTAGTGGCCCAATGAAATATTTTCATAGTTTGCAACCATTTTAATAAAGGAAGAAAATGATGAATAACAGTATTTTGATTATAATTCAGACTTACACAGGGATGTGTTGTTGTTGTTTGCTTCATTTTAGACAAAGATTCAGATTTCTCTGAGCCTGACAAACATGGCTTGTTTCTCATTTGTTTTATCTTATTGTTTTGAAATATTTCTTTATTGCTCAGACCAAACATCCAGATTTAGTTTCTGCTCTCATATTGCCTCAAGAGTCACATGCTACTTTCAGAGGAGATTCTGGGCCTTGGGAAGAATTTTGTGAAAGATTTATTAGAAAAGATTAGGGGGCAGTCTGCATCTGCAGATCATGATTTAAAATGCCGTGGCTTATTAGACCACCAGTCCTTAAGTATTCCTCCTGCCAATTTAAATTTAGTGCAATGGTTAGAAAGGCTTGAAGCAACACTGCAACTGAAGTGGATATATTTTACAGGAGGAGACCACCTTTCTAAATAATTCTTGTATGTTTTAAATGAAATTGTTATTCTTAGAATTCAATTAGACCTGACATAACTCTGTAAAACTCAATAACACTCAGCAAGTTCTCTTAAATCTCAAATCCGTTAGGAAAGCACAAGCCCTGTGTATATCTTGCACACAGCCCTAGAAAGAATAGCTATTCAGAGCCCAGAGCAAAGTACTTATGTCAAGATCAAATTAGCCACTGGAGTTTTGAGAATTTTTTATTCAGTTATATTTCTTCTCCGCCATTTAAATTTGTTCAATATAAGAACATATTATTTAGCAATGAGAACTTCACTGATAAAAACCTCACATGGTAGGTGACATTTGTATGTCTAGACAATGAGGATAAGTAACTTCACCAATAAAACCTCACATGGTAGGTGACGTTTGTATGTCTAGGCAAACTAAATAGAATAAAAATTAGGAGAAAGCTCATGACAAAAAGTCATAAAGAAAGCCTAATTAAACAGCCTATCGAAGGTAAGAGGCATGGAGATATGCTGGTTTCATTACCTGAAGATATGGCTGCACCATTTCATAAGCAGACTAGGGGCCAGATCTTCCCCAAAAGATTTTCTGAGCATTTACACCAGCTAAGCACAAGCCTGCCCATGGCAATATTCCTCCACTCCCCTTATATATTCCGTTAGGGAACCATTGCTAAAATGGTTCTGTCTGAAATGACAGACAGAAACCATTAGCAAACATTTCCTGATCACATCAGCTCCTCATGTAAATGCATAAGAAACAAACAGCAAAAAAAAAAAAAAGACTCACCCACAGTTGCATCTGATCACCCAGTGGCGGGCTGTGCCCACAGCTTCCAAGGACTGTGTGATTGTGCAACTGTGTGTCAAATTCCTCCGGAGGAAATAGCCTCGCTTCCCCCCTGCTTTATCTTGCGTGTGTGACTGCCCCCTATGAGAAGATTTCTAATTCAGATGGATGGCTTCTCTGTAGATTGAATAAGAAACACTGACACACAGAACTGTAGCATCACGCTTTACTAACCAGTGACACTTACAGACCATGGCCAGTGAGTCTTTTGTGTGTGTGTGGGGGGGGAATTAGTGGAAGCTGTGTTTATTAATTCATTTATCCTGTCCTTCTCCCATCACAACCCGTTTACTACCAGATTTTTCCTGGTATCTTTTTACTCCGCTTCTGCGGCAGAGCAAAACGGCTTGCCGACAGGTGCAGGGTGCTTCTCAGATGTTCATGTCTGATCATGCCCTGTAAATCCACCTGGCATTCATGCCTATGGTGGGGCTAGTTGTGTGTGTGATCGCACCCATAGTTTTGACTCTACAATTAATCTTTTTCAAATTGCCCCTCTTAGCAACCAGTATTTATCCAAATTTAATATGGTAACTGTTGCATATGTGCCAATGCCTCCAGTGCTTTCCTTGCATGCTTTTTTGCAAAGGTTTGCTTTTTGTACAAGAAATCTAGAGGAGCACTTATTAATGGCATCTGGTATTATCTGGCATCTGATATCTTTGATGGATGGATGACACGGTTGAATGTGAAGAAGAAAATCAAGATTGCCACAATAATCAGGGGTCTCAACTTATCCTCTAGCTTACTGACTGGGGGTTCCTGAAATCCTTTACCTTTCTTTCTAATATCACTGGATGATGTATTTTTGATCTCTCTCTTTTTTTGTCTTATCTTATAGCTTTAAAAGGCATGCCTGAGGATTAAGATTTGTAGCTCGGTGGATAAGCAAAGAACATTAGGTTGAATACAGACCTTGGCTTTCCCATGATCCCCTAATAGTTTATGATTCCCTGTCTGTTTGCCGTCTATTGGTATAGTGAAGATTTGTATGGAGGATCCTATTTGCTTGATCCGGCCTGCATTCATAAATAGATTCTTTTTTTAGTGTTCTAATTCCTAATGCCAGAAGGGTTCTTATATGTGTTTTCAAAAATGAAAGATGGATAATAAAATGACACCAGATTCCCATTCTGTATCATTTCTTATTGTTATTTGTTATTACAGTGGTAAGAAGTTATTATTTCTGAATTGTTGCATCTCTTCCATGATTGTAAAGGTAAAGGTAAAGGTTCCCTTGCTCGAAAGCCAGTCGAATCCGACTCTAGGGTTGTGGTGCTCATCTCCGTTTCAAAGCCGAAGAGCCAGCGCTGTCTGAAGACATTTCCGTGGTCATGTGGCCGGCATGACTAAACACCAAGGCTGTTACCTTCCCACCAAAGTGGTACCTATTTATCTACTTGCAATTTCTTGCTTTCGAACTGCTAGGTTGGCAGGAGCTGGAACAAGAGATGGGAGCTCACTCCATCATGCGGCACCCAGGTCTCGAACTGCTGAACTACTGACCTTCTACAGCCTGCAGTTCCGCGTCTTAACCACTTGAGCCACCGCAGCTCTTTAGTTAAAATAGCCTTTAAAAAAAACTTGATGGATAATGAAGAAATTAGGCCACTTGTAGTTTCTTAAAGAGGATACTGAGCCTATGGTGATTTTGTCTTAATTAAATTCAGAGAGCAGCAAAAATGGCTTCTCACAGGTGTCAGACTCTGCCTGTGACTTTTCATTCTGCTTCAAAGTCCAGAGAAACCATTCTGATCTGATCCTACAGCTGTTTAATACAAAGCAGTGCTGGCTCACATTACTGATTTATTTAGTACACTTTTATCCTGCCATTTCTCCAAGCCTCCCCCCCCCACCACATTTCAAGCAAATTGGTTAAAAAGGTTTGATTTTATAGCCCCCTAAAGAAGGTGCCCTAGTTATCTTTCTCTCCATTGTCCCCAATGGGGAAAAATGGCAGGAAAATGGGTTTTTTCCATATGGGAAAACAATGGTTTTCCCCATATGGGAAAAATGATTTATGGAGCACCTGTTTTTAAATAAATGGCACCCCCCCAAAAAAAAATCACAAATGAGCAGCAGTTAAAGTAAGAAAAGTACATTGATAAAAAACAAAGCAGCTTCCTCTCCCTTCATCACACAAGTGTGCCCCCTTTGTATTTATACCCCCCCGGGGAAAAGGAAAAGCTAGCCTCTACTAATAACCAAAACAAATCAAACCAGTTTGTAGTGCATGCCAGGGTCCAGCATATGTATTCAACTTGCAGGTCATGGTCTGCTTGTTCCAAGTAAGGTCCATGCAAGGGCTCCCAAAGTAATCCAAGGCTTTTTTACAGTCAGAAGCAGTGGGAGAGCAATTGCTGCAAAGGGCAGGATGGCTGGGCAAGGGCATGTCTATTAATCCCACCCTGGGATCAGATTGGCTGGGAGACATCCTTCTCTTTCCTCCATACCACTCTTGTTCTGGAGACATGAACAAACTGCAGACAGAGAACTAAGCCACCTGACACAGTTTTGGATTTTTCCCAATATTTATCAGATGAAAGTTTGGGAGGTGGGGGGTTGGAAACTATTGGGAAACCTTTTGCTGTGTCAGATGTTGTTTAATCCAATAATGGGAAAGTCAGATGGCTCTTATAGTTGGCAATACCCAGTTGCACATCCCTGTTGACTAGCCAAAGGTCACCTAGCAAGCTTCAGGGTAGTGGGAATTTGACCCTGAATCTCCCAGATTTTAGTCCAGCTCTCTTAACAATTATGCCATGATGGCTGTCAATGGGCAGATGACTGCTTCTAGTTGTGGGTTTGTGCTGCTTTTTGTGCTTTTATATTTTGTTAATGCTATTTTGGGGCTGCTGGCTTGAGCCATTTTATCTCTGATTTGGTTTTACAATTTATGTGTCTGTTTAATGCTATTCTATTGTTGTGGTTTTTTAAAAAAATACTGTTGGGAGGAGGCATATAAATCTATAAAATAAATAAAGTAAGTAAGATAAGTGGAAAAAATAGAACTGCCCTGCCTTTGCTTAAGATTTTGCAGTGCAAATCTGTTACCTGTATACCTCATTCATTATCTTGATGTCTCTTGCAAGTATTTATAAGATAGTCAGCAGCAGATAGTTTGAAACCACAATGTGAAACAGTTGTTGTTGCTGTTCAGTTGCACAGTGAGCTCCAACTCTTCGCAACCCCATGGACCACATCACGCCAGGCCCTCCTGTCTTTCACCATCCTCTGGAGTTTGCTCAATTTCATGTTCATTGCATCAGTAACACTGTCTAACCATCTTATCCTTTGCCGTCCCCTTCTTCTGTTAACTTCAATCTTTCCCACCATCAGGGCCTTCTCCAGCGAGTGCTCCCTTCTCATTTTGTGGCCAAAGTATTTGAGCTTCAGCTCCAGTATCTGGCCTTCCAGGGAACAGTCAGGGTTGATTTCCTTTAGGATTGACTGATTTGATCTCCTTGCAGTCCAAAGGACTCTCAACAGTCTTCCCCAGCACCATAATTCAAAAGCATCTATTCTTTGGTGCTTGGCCTTCCTTATGGTCCAACTCTTGCAGCCATATATTACTACTGGGAATACCATTGCTTTGACTATGCAGACTTTTGTTGGCAGTGTAATGTCTCTACTTTTTATTATTAATCTGTCAAGGTTTGCCATACCTTTCCTCCCAAGGAGACCTCCCATCTCAGGTATGATTAAAATGTCAAATGCGCTTTATGAATCCAAATTTAAGTTTGTTTCCCTTATAATTCAAGTATGTAGACTGAAATTTAACTCTAATTACTTCCTCCTTTTAAATATTATCTGTGGTACTAGATAAAACTTGATATTGATGTGCCTTTATATTGACACCCAGTTGTATTGCCTGGCCAGAACTGGAGAGACCTGGTTTGAATTTCGACAGCCATGAAGTTGTCTGTCAGCCTAACTCTGGGTTGGGAAATACCTGCAGTTTTGGGGGTGGAGCCTGTGGAGGGTGGGGTTGGAGAGGGGAAGGGGGTGGCTTTTGCATGGTATAATTCTGCTGAGTCCACCTCTGGAGCAGCTGTAGTCTGGAGATTAGTTGTTCCAGGAGATCTCCAGGCTCCCACCTGAAGACTGGCAGCCCTAGAAGAATGGCAGGATAAAAACATGAATAGCAGGCAGACAGACAGAAATGGTGATGCCACAGTGTAATACATTAATCTATTAACAGAATACATTAGCAGCTAGGAAATTTTCATAGCATTTATTTAGAAAGTTTGCACATCTGCAGGGCTGTTTATCAGTACATGTTTTTAAAGTTAAGCTGTGCTTGAATATCCCACAGAATTATGTTTTACTGGCAATCATCTGTTTAATGAGTTCAGTGAAATCATTATCAACCCAGCAAATCATATTTAAATAAAGGGAACTGCTCCATCTAGAGTGCCATATCATACTAAAATACTTAATATGCTTAATTAATAATTTTACTGGTTGATTGTAAAGTTTAATTTCTTTTTATGCTTGCCATATTTTTCTGAGCATGTCATAGCATACAGGAATTGGAAATTGTAAATACATAGACATTCATGCAGTTCACAGTAACTATTGTCATTTAATGGCTGTGTGCTGTCCTTACAGTGAAAACATAAAGACAACCCGCCCTTTTGTAGATAATTTTGCAATATTCTCATATATAGGTCAGTTTCTTCTTGTTCATATTTGGTGATTCTTTCTTAAGTACTAATATTATTATTTCAGTTTTGGTCACTGCCCATGTGATGTAATATGACTAAAGTACTGGATTTAGAAATGGGGTTGACTAGATAGCTTTAGGGTAATTTATAACTGAACTTTCTACAACTTTTTTGCATTTGGATGCAAGCCTAACAAACAATAGTAAAGAGGAATGGTCCAGTCCACAAGGTTTATAGCCTGAGCAAGACGCACAGGATAAAGGAAAAGCAGTTAGGAAAGTAAGCCGAAAATAGACTGCACAGTGAAGGAGCATCTAGCATGGTCTGCGAGTTTAAGTGGCTTTGGGAAACAGAGTTATTGTAGAGCCTGAGCTGTTCTTGACATATGAAGTGGTACGTATGGCACGTATGGCACAGGCCTCATGTAGTAAGGATGTGCTCAGTTGCTCAGAAAGAGAAACCACACTACAAAGGGAAAAAATCTTGTTACTCTTGCTATAGTTACAATGTTCACTTACTATCAATTACACCTGCCATCAATCAGACTTCCATTTACAAAGCAACATTACCAGCATTATTGAAATATACTGGGTTCAGATGCGTAGAAGTGATCAGCTCATAGTTTATTAGTGATTCAGCAAGAGAAAGAAGACTGAAAATCCCTGGCCGAACCCAGGTATTTATGCCTGAAAAGGGTTACACCCCAAAACACCCCACTCCCAATGATAGGCTATTTACAATCTATTGTTTCTCAATTAGTTTACTCTAGGATCCCTGTCTCCCTACTGGTCCATTCTAGGATCCTTGCTTTAGCTTTGTATTTTAGTCTTAGCACCTTCTTCCCTAACCTTGTAGTATGTGTAGTGGAAAAGCAATAAAAAAAACTTTTAAAAAGAAAGAAAGAAGAAGTTGTAGTTTTACAGATGCCTCGCTTTGGGGATGGGGGCCTCATTGTGAGGATCTCCATGTGCAAGGAAGGTGGTCTCTCTTGCAAAGACTCTCCCACATCAACTTCCTGGAGCTTCTGGCCATCCACAAGGCATTGATTCCTTTCAAACCAATAGTGGTAGGCAAGGTAGTTCAGATTTTCACAGACAATGTGGCCATCTTATTTTACACCTGGAAGCAAGGGGGGGGGGACAGCCTCACCAGCCTTATGCAATTCAACAGTGGCTCTATGGACTTGGTACATTTACCACCAGATCTCCCTAATGGCAATTCATGTCCCAGGGATTCTGAACATTCAAGCAGACATGCTCAGTTGTGTCAGCTTGGTGGAGCACGCCAGTTTTTTGGAAGTTCTGGTGTACCTTGCAATTCTACGGGACTCCGGGCTAGGATTCTCATCTATTAAAGTTCACCCTTCTGTGATTTCTCCATTCCATGAGTTTGTTGATGGTTCCACCCTTTTCTCATACCCAGTTTCTAAAATGTTTCTAAAAGGACTCCTGAATCTTCATCCTCCTCATAAACCATTGGTTCCAGAGTGGAGTTTATCCCTTGTTTTATCACAGTTAAGTGGATCACCATTTGAGTCTTTCTCCACATGTTCTTTACATCTTCTATCATGGAAGACAGCCCTCCTGGTGGCACTAACATCTGCTAGGTGAGCTAGTGAATTCTGTGGCCTCCGGACAGATGGTCAAGATGGTCTTGAGGCCAGACCCATCTTTTCTTCTGAAAGTGGTCTTGGCTTTTCACTTAGCTTAACCAATAGTTCTTCCTACTCCCCCCCCATCAACCATCCAATGACCAACAATGGGCACTGCATACACTGGATGTCCATCATACTCTTTTTTTACCCATTCAGTACTGAATTGTTTCATAAGGACCTGCATTTGTTTTTCTCCTACTCTGGTCCTTCTAAGGGTAAAGCCGTTTCTTCACAGCGTTTGTCAAGATGCATTTCTTCAGCTATTGACCTCTGTTACCGACTGGCTGGCATCAACTTACCTTCTTTGCCTAAGGCACATTCCACCAGAGCTGTGGTGGTGTCCTCTGCCTTCCTGTCAGGTGTTCCACTGGAAGACATCTGTGCGGCTGCCATATTTTCATTCTCACTGACTTTTGCACATCACTATGCTCTGGATGTTAAAGCCTGCAAGGATGCCACTTTTGGATGGGCAGTTCTTGAACCTATTTTCCATTAAAATTATTGTTTCTTTTGTTTTGGTTTAAAAAAAATTAAAAGCACAACTGCCGTTGCGAGGGTTCTTGAGAAACAAGTGATGATATGCCTGGCAGTAGCAATCTGTTGTTTTGAGGAACGACAAATTTTCTGAGTCAGATGCCGCTTCCGACTGAAATTCAGACAGTGAGTGCAGAGAGCAGTAAGTTTTGTCAATACATGAAAATTATATGCGGAGAAATATGATAGGTATGTTTGCATTCGAGAGGCCAAATAGTTAAAAAAATAAATCTTCTTTTTTAAATTTAATTTTATTTCATAGTCAAATACAGAGCGAACTATAACTCAGCTATGATAATACAATAGAAAGTAAACATAGACATAAAAAGAGATACACAGCAAGCTACCCTTTAAACAGTATGTTCCTGTACAGTTACATAGGGCCCTTGCGCTTGTTTGAGTTTAGTGAGCCCAGTCTGTGCGCTTTAACCATTGTGGGGGCTACCCCATCTTCAAAGTGAAGTGCTTTGATCTCTTTGGCTCTGAAGGAGTTCGAGTGGATGAGGAAACACATTTTGAATGCCTAACCCTCCCAATGCTTCTTCGATGAAGTAGAAGCAGTTCGGGGTGGAGCTGAATTACCCTGTGTTGTAGACAGGGGAGGTGGCATTGCCTGAGAGGCAGCAGGGGATGTCATTGCTGGCCTCAAAGAGTGTTCAAGCAGATAAGTATTGCAGTGAGCACCTCTATTGTTTTTGGCTTGCCTTGTAAACTTTGCATGATGGAGGCAGGCCTCAGTTCGATGATCGTCTCCTAAACAGTACAAGCAGTGGTCATGGTCATCTGTTGGTGGTATTTTAGCACAGCAGTCTGCACAGCGCTTGAAAAAGGGAGTTCCATCCATCCGCAGCCCCTCAGCTGATGGGGTGGTGGTGGTGGTGAATGGACGGGGATCATGAAGAAAAGTGAAGTCTTTGGTTGTTGGGTTTTTTTTGGGGGGGGGGTTAACGAACAAAGAAGGAACACAATGAAGAAATCACAAGGGTAAAAACGAAGAATAATAGAGCTGAGGAGACTTTGTCACCGGAGAGTGAAGAGATCTGTCTGACAGGTGCGGTGGTAAAGAAGGAACTGAGTGGGAGGTGGGGTTTTCCTTAGCTCCAGGCATGTGCAGTGTATGCCTGCTCCCCAAAGCTCAGGAAAAGCCCACCAAAAGGAGAGCTGTATAGGAGCTCTACAAAATTTCCCAAAGAGATTCAGCACAGGCGCAGAGCCCAGTGTGTGGCCTGCACAGAGACCATGAAGATCTTTATTTCCTGGCCCCACACATGTACACTTAGGGAAGGATGTCAGTTGCTATACTGAAAACTATTTTGGGGGAGAACTAATCCTCCTGGACGACAGCATTCAGCTGCTTAGTTTAGACTGCAGGAGCTCAGTTACTAGGTCACAATGAAAATTATTGTGTAGGTGGACCACTGTGTCTATGTGGATTTTTCCAGAAGCCCTTTAAATTGTTTCACTTCCAGTGTCTGATGGGTACACTAAAAAAGACAGTTGTGATACATAGCAGAGAACAGCATTTCAGAAACATAACTATAGTAAGAATGAGTTATGGTCACAAGTTACTCCTAAAGTTTGTGTACCAGTGGATTATACTAATACTTCACAGTTAACTACCTTTGTTGGTCTTAAAGGTACCACTGGACTCTGTTCTACTGCTTCAGACCAACACAGCTGTCCACCTGGAACTATCCAACTTTAATGATGACTTTCAAACAATACATTGGCCTAAACTACCAACTTGCTTTCCAGACTTTCTGCCTTGACGCTAAGAATGCCACACATTTTTCACAAAACATGTTTTATAATCATTTACCATGATCAGATGTGAAGCAACCACTCATGCTTTCACAGTGAATAATTCAATCACCCATAAAACAAGTTTTCACTAGGCTTGTTAGCCATTAATGTCACTAAGGACTACTTAGACGAATGTTGGACTGTACGATTTTTTTTAAAAAAGCATTTATTTGTTACTAATTTATATATGATTTCTGATTGATTGTCTATTTAAACAATAACTTTCTAAGCAGAACACGGGAACAACAAGCGGGGAAGGGGAGTATCTATCAAGAAGTGTGAGAACATGCATGTGCAAAAAGTCAATTGCATTGTTCGGGAGAAATATGGGGGAGCAAGATGTCAAGCAGCCATGGACTGGACAATGAACAGATGAACAGCTTATTGAAAAATTGTCTCCCTGTTCACAACTGGTGAACAGGCCATGAACTGAACCAGCAGGTGTTTGAGATCCCTACTAGACACCTAATACTGCTCTTACTAGTAGTTCAAGTTGGATTCCCATTCCCCAGGCTTCTGTCTGCTGCCGGCAGGGGAAAGCCCACGCCAAAGAGCAACATCACATGGCAACATCCCAGACACAATAATGCCTTGTCATTGTGTTGGGGATGTTGTGCAGTGACACTCTACTTTGAGGGCAATTTTAAGGGCAATTTTACCATAGAGTTTTGCCCAAAAAGCAGAGCATTGCCACACAACATCCCTGACATGATGTCATCATGCAGAAGTGACATCATCACGTGGGGATGTTGTACAGTGATGCTCTGCTTTGAGGGAAATTTTACCATAGAATTTTGCCCCAAAAGCAGAGCATCACCACACAATGTCCCTAACATGATGATGTCACTTCCGCATGACATCATCACATCAGGGATGTCACGTGACATCCCCACTTCCTCTAGGAATGCCCCCCAAACCCCCTCACCAGAATGAAGATAGGACCTGGGAACCCTACTTTCAAGCAGCATTTTCAGTGATGTAATAAGGCTATCCTGATCTCATCAGATCTTGGAAGCTAAGCAGGGTTGGCCCTGGCTAGTATTTGGATGAAAGACCTCCAAGGAATACCAGGGTGGTGACATGGAGGCAGGCAATGGCAAACCATCTCTGACTGTCTCTTGCCTTGAAAACCCTATGGGATCACCATAAATCAGCTGTGCCTTGATGGCACCTTCCACCACCAATACTTAACATACTTTTATTAATTTTATTTAAAACATTTATATGCTACCTTTCTATCCAAATAGAGTCCCCAACACAAGGATCCATCAAGCAAACCCTGCTAATCCCAAACAGATCTGCTTTCAATTTATCCCCACAAAATCTGAAGGTAAGTAATAGAGAAACTCCAGAAACAAGAAGAATGTTTAGAATGATTCATAATTCTATAGTATCTCTGATGTGATCTCAAAATACAGTGGAAGATTTAAGTATTTGAAATTATGGTGAACTGTATAAAAATACATGTTTGTACTTTATCCAGTAATTTGTTAGTCTCTTAAAATGTATAATATATACAGAAAGCATTTAAATAAAAGATGTTTCTTTTAAAATATTTCGCTTGCCAGCAAAATCTATTAAGTATATCATAAAGGCAACCAAAATATTTTGATACTGCCCTGAAATGTCTTGTAAAAGTATGGCTGAAACATTTTTAGCCTATCAAACATCTTTATAAGAGTTGCATTTTCATACTAAATAAATCCACAATTTACAATTACATTGGCACTGGAACTGCATTCTATTCCCACTGAAATGCTACTCTTTCAGTTGGAATGTTGACTGTTTTTTTCAGTTAGGTTAAATAAGTTCTTTTCACATTTGTCCTGCTATAAGCAAACTGAAATACACTATAACCACGGAAAAAAACAAAGTATAAACATTCCCAGTAGGCAAAAGTCACGTGAGTCAGATTCGTGTCCAGTGAAGGCCACAGTGCTCAGCAGAGTCCTGAAGCTTCCTGGGAGCAGAACAGAAAGAAAATTTCAACTATATAGGCTAATTACTATAGGTATTAAAATATAGGTGTACCAGAGGTTTTGCAGAATTTTAGCAGAGGACTGAGACTCAACCCAGCCCTAATTCAACAACACCATTACTGGAGTGAAATTTCCTACACTACCAGAATAATTGAATATCTTGGTTGCTTGGTCTATATGTCCTCTGACATCTAACAAATGAAATTTCACACCAGTGATCCCTATCAGAGCCCTACTATTATATGCTACTGCTCATAATTTTCATATACTGTGTTATCAACTGTTCAAACTGAAACTCGTTAAGTGGCTAAGGTATGCATTATATCAGGGGTGTCAAACCTATGGCCTATGGGCTGGAACTGGCCCACCCAGGCTTTTAATCCAGCCTGGGAGTGGGGCTTTCTTTGGGGCGGGCTGACAAAGCCGCAGCGGGGGATCCGCACGTCTTCACAGGATCCCTGCCGCGGGGGACAGCGATACGTGTTGCACCGCCATCACCAGGATGTGACGCTACGCGTCACTCTGGCAACGGGGCTGTTTGGAGTCCCGTTGCCAGAGCGACGCGTAGCGTCACATCCTGGCAATGGCGGTGCAATGCGTATTGCTGTCCCCCACGGCAGGGATCCTGTGAAGACACACGGATCCCCCACCACGGCTTGGCAGCCCTATATACAGAGCACAGGGCAGGGCTGCCTCTGAGAACAAGAAGCAGAGGGTGGGGCTGCCAAACTTCCCAGCCACCACTCTTGGCCTCTGTAGTCCTCCTCACAGGTAGGAGCTGGGGGAGGTCATTCTGCTGTGATCCTTGTGCTTCTATTTTGTTTCAAAACTTGCTTTGCAAAATCCCACTATTCCCCCTTCTTTCCAATTTAGGCAGCCTTGGGCGGGGAGGTTTGGGAAAAGCCAGGGTTAAAATATAGAGTTCAATAAAAAAACTCAAGGAACTTCAGTTTTGCAGAGAAATATTACTTTTAACACACACACCTTCCTAATCTGGAGCTCCAATGGAATAATAGCAGAACAAGAGCTGAAAAGACACCCAAAATTATTAACTCAAACCACCCTGTAAAAAATTGACAAGTTAATTGTTTATGGTTGTTTTATGATTGGTTTTAATTGTATTTATATGTGGAATTTTATGTGCGCTGCCCTGAGCCTACCTTGATGGGAAGGGCGGGGTATAAATTGAATAAATAAATAAATAACCCTCAGACCCTGGAGAGCCACTGCCACTCTGAGTAGACCGGGGAGGGGGGGGGAGAAGCTTGCAATGCTCAGCCATTTCATGTTCTTCCCCTAGGTCCTAAACTCTGACCATTTATATTCAGTTTTGAAGAGAAAAAATAGTTTTAACACACACACCCTCCTAATATGAAGCTCCAATGGAATAAAGCAGCACACGTGCTGAAGAGGACACCCAAAATTATTATCTTAAATCACCCTGTAAAAAAACCCCTGAGAACCACAACCACTCTGAGTAGACCGGGGTGGGGGGAAGCTTACAATGCTCAGCCATTTCATGTTCCCCCTGGGTCCTAGGCTCAGACCATTTATATTTGTAGTGTATATTTTTTTTGGGGGGGGGAGGTTTGGGACCAATCACAGTTAAAATATAGAGTTCAATAAAAAAACTCAAGGAACTTCAGTTTTGCAGAGAAATATTACTTTTAACACACACACACACACACACACACCTGCAAAAAAACTCAAGGAACTTCAGTTTTGCAGAGAAATATTACTTTTAACACACATACACACACACCCCTTCCTAATGTGGGGCTCCAATGGAATAGCTGCTATAATATCTTTAATTGTGTTTGTCTCTGTCCTTTATAAAGTTTATAACTTTGCTACTTGGCATTACTATTTATGACACACATGGCCTGGTGCAACAAAGTCCAATTTATGTCAAATCCAGCTCTCATATCAAATGAGTTCGACACCCCTGCATTATATAGTGTGTTGGGGGACTTGCAAAAAATCATGGAGGAAGAGAAGCCTCATTTCACCCCTCCACGAAATACAACTTTGGTTTTCTTCCTCTCTCCCCTATACAGCCAAAAGGGTGGTTTGTTCTGCCTCTTTATTGCTGGCTCTGGCTCCCTTGCTCACCTCACCCTTTCTTCCTGCTCATAACTGGCTGTGACTTCCTCCTCAGTAAGATGCACAAAATCAGAACATTCCTTTTTACAGTGTTTGCACATGCCAGGCCCTGCTGGAAATTTTTGAGGGGGTTACCCCACATTTTTTTAAATTGTCCATTTATTCTGCAAACTTCAGATTCCTAGGTATGTAAATCCTTGAGTGATTTTGCATGGATTTGGCAATTTGCACAAAAGCCAGAACTTTGCTATTAGGCATTGTGATGCTTTTAGATTTAAATGCATGTACAGCAGAGACAAGATACAGGAATCTGATTTTAAGAGGAGTAAAACTTAAAAAATAGAAATTCGTGATAATAAAAGTTATTTTCTAAATCCCCCAAAGCAGCATATAGATAAATAATGATAGTGAAATATTGGTATGTAGCCTTTGTGACTTCTAGTGGTGGTCAGAACTAGGCATGTAAAAAGGTCTTCTGGCACATTAATATCTAGCACACATCTCTAACTATAGCTATGGTCTTCTCCAGTGTTTTCTGTGTCAGTTTGCAAGTACTGATTGTTCACTGGTTGATATCCACTTTTCCTGGAAATGGTTACCAACTTTGGGAATTTAACAAACAAAGATAAGAATTGTGGAACAGGAAATGACTTGTTATCAAACCCTGTGCCTTTCAATAGTTTCTTAATCCTGTACTCCCACTCTGTCACTGTTTCCTTCAATTTCTTTACTCCTCATAAAAATGTCTACCTGTCTATTAGGTTCATTTATACAAATTGCTATGATAGTTTCATATAATTTACTCCAGATGTTGGCTGCACTTTCACTGCAAGAGTGATGCTTCTAGATCCTTATTTACTCTTCTTTTCCTAATTATGCACCATTATATAAAAGTCTATAAATATGGCTTGGCTACTCACAGTTTGTTTACATAATCAGGAGCTTTGGGAGGTGGGGTTAAAAGGTTTATAGTTCAAGATTCTTGTCCTGAATTAACAGCTTCAGCTCCATATATGAAGCATTTCAATGTTGCTTAGCAATGATAGCTAAAAATGGAACTTCCATAATCAGAGGAGGCTGGTTCTGGTTACCAGATGCTGGAGGGAATGGCTATCCCGGTTATATACTTCTGTCCATATATGACATACAGTGATATTTTAATATATGATGCCAGGATTTTATGTGATTTAAAATGTTGTTTTAATTGATAGCTGAAAGAGTTTGACTTTGGATCATTACTGCATTTGATAGGTGACTAGCAAATCATATTTAATATTGTACTAAGGGACAGAGGGAGGCAAGGGTTACTGGAGAGGGAAACACATTATAGGTGTTTATATGCTAATGCTAGAAGTCTCTATGATCACGCCAAGCAGAAGGGCTTAGCTACTGGGTGCCACACCTATTTATACCCTCCTGATTGTGAACTCCACTCCCCTTCTGGGGTTTGAGTGGTAGGTGGACTCAGGGCTCTGAGCCACCCCATCTCTCTGCTCATGCCGAGCAGAGGGGCTTAGCTACTGGGTGACTATGCTGAGGACCCACATTTATATCCTCCTGACTGTGAACTCCTCTGTGCCATTAGGGTGAAAGTGGGTGCAAAGGGTGCTCATCATCAGGGAAGAAGTCCTCCACCCTCCTGGACTACAGGACCCTGGGGTGACAATCAGATCTCAGATGCAGATCCTCCTCAATTCCTGTGCATGTGGTATCAACCCAACATCTCTGTGTAAGGTACAGTATTTGCAGTATTCTATGCTTAAGAAGTAGTGTTATCTTTTCTTTAAAGAATGTGATGTATTGAGAAGTGCTACATTTCTATTTTTCATTTATATCTGAACACTGTCCTGATGAAGTATTGGGGTATTTAAACATTTTAGTTTGATTTGCTAAAGTTGTCTTTGCCAGGATCTCTAGAACTTAAATATCTGAGCAGAAATGCACATCTTTGTAAATTCATACATGCACATGAACACTGTGGTAATCTAGTATGTCTTTTGTTGGTTTTTCTCTGTCTTCCTCATCTTCATGACCAGCTCATCTCTGCTCATTAGGGCTATGTGAAGCCCATCAAATGTTTGGGGCCATTTACATCATTAAGGGTGGGAACTGACTGAAGAGGGTGTAGGATCGGAGTACAGTTAGCATAACTGCATTATCATTTACTACCACAATGGCAAGCCCAGAGAGCTATGGATACACTTGTGCTCTAGCAGTTAGAATATCAATACTAATAATCCAGTACTCTTAGCACTTTAATCAAGGTGTCCCTTGGCACAGCAAGACTCTAATTTCATTCTTTCCTCTTCTGTTAGAAAAATTACAGTTACACTAGCAGTCAGTTTATAAAGTTCTCTGTTCTCACATGACACAATGTCAGACAGTTGCTATCTGTTTCCAGTGTTCCAGTTTTGGTTATGCAGTCAAGGCCACATCTAACACATTTCCTCTTCATTCCAATACTTCCTTTCCTTAATCGCAGAAGTTCCTACAACACAGGAATTCCCTCTACCACGTCTTCCAATGATCAGGAAGCCTGCTTCTGAGTTCACCCAGATTCTTGTCCTTTTCTCAGGCCCAGTGTTGGGTAGTCCTGCCAGGAAGTTTTTTTCCTTTCTGCTGGAATAGGCTCTGCTCTGCAGCTGTATTTCGGTTTTGCTCCTTATCTGGCCTTGAGCGCTCATCGCTTGAGCGCGAATATCTCCAACTCTCCCACTCACCCCTGAACTGTTACACAGTTCCCCGCATTTTATATTCATTGCTTATTGGCCTGTAGGTGTCAGGGGGTACTGTATGACCCCACTATACCTGCTACTGCCTTTTTGTATGTGTCATTCCTGACTCAAAGTGTCCAAGTCGACTTCACCCTGCTCTGATCAATAAAGTTGAATCTGCTTAAGAACCTGCTATTGATACTGAATCAGGAATATACCCAGGAATATCAAAACATTCCCTCTTTTCTACGTCATATAGTTGGAATCCCAAATCTCCCCCAAATATATATGCTTCTCTTAGTATTACCATTGTATGTTATTCCTAGCAATTGTTACCCTCCTGTTTGCTTTTCCTCTTCACTCCTCTGGATCTTTAATTGGACTGGCCTGCTTAGATCTCTGCTTTTTAACCCAGCAAGCATCCATCTGGGTTAAACCTCTGGATTATCAGATGCCTTGACACTCAGGAACCAGCAGGAAAAAAAACAAAAAACACTTGAGACCCTACTACAATACATAACCTCTGCTTCTCTTTCTGCTCTCCCTCTCTATCCCTTCAGCTCCTCTCTTGAGTGAATCATGTTGCACAAGTGTGTGGGCATTTGAAATATTTGCATTTATAGTGGGCATTCTAGTATTTGAATATCTGATACTGATTTTGACTTTGTGAGAGTATTTCATATTCTTCTCAATAAAGTGATCTCTGTAAAATATATTTCATTTATCTATGCTCTCTTACTTTGTCATAGATCTCTAAAACAGAGAATGGTGGTCTGAGTCCAGATTGATATGTGTTCTTGTCTAGTCAGGTGCTAAAACCTAAGTCAGCAGCTCCTTTTAAAAGCTTTCTTTCTTACAATTGCCTATTTTAGTGCAAAACTAGGTTCAAGTTAGGCCCATTCAAGCAAAACATATATCTGACCTACATATGCACAGATCATAATGTGGTAACCAAACTAAGGCACTAATGCACAATATGCTATTTCACATGATGATAAGACACACTCTGAACAGACTGTAGGACAATTTTGTTTTTCAAGCATTGCTATAATTTAAAGAGCAGACATCACTGTGGCTTTTTCAAAAAAGAGCAGGACACACTATTTGAAGTAAATTAATACAGCACAGAGCTGATCGTGGGGTTTTACAAATGTATGTTCGTATTCATCTGTGAAATGTTGGTATGTCGTTGCATAGCCTTTTGAATATGAGACGCAAGTGTTTGCTTTTATGTTGCCCGCTTATTTTAGCATTCTGTTC
Organism: Gekko japonicus; assembly: GCF_001447785.1. Taxonomy (NCBI): domain Eukaryota; kingdom Metazoa; phylum Chordata; class Lepidosauria; order Squamata; family Gekkonidae; genus Gekko; species Gekko japonicus. The sequence goes on along the minus strand of NW_015171529.1, from coordinate 508,300 downwards.
TCTGTTCTAATCTTAAGGAATTAGCTTTCTGATGGGAGCAAGACTGATTGTACAACTGTAAGTGTTCGCAGGCTTTCTTCCAGTATTAAGCACCAGCCATCTGACTTACTTGGCAATGTAGTCGAACCCTGGTGAGAAAGAATAACCTGTAATTCTGCAGTCTGTTTATGCAGAGGCATGATGACAGCTACTCTGGTGGAAGTTCTGAAGAACAGGCTGGAACAGGAAACAACTATGAGGCACTCTGTGGGATAGGTTTTAGGTTCAATTGCAACAACAGTAGGGTTTTAGTAGTTTCTCATTTTTATTCAGGAAAAGTTTATGAATTCAGTGCCATTAAGTAGGGCAAAGTGCCTTTATTTGAAGATCACAATGTTGAGAAGGTAGATAAACTGGTAGGCAGGTGACTTGCAATGCAATCCTAAGTAGAGTTACACCCTTCTAAATCCACTGGTCAACACACTGCAAACCCTGAATAAGGTCACTAGCTTATGCTGAAGGGAGTGCAATCTGTTCTACAATATAACTAGTTTTACTCCACTTTGTTTGATCTGCTTTTCTCCTTTGCTAGAATCCCACCATATACAGATATATATTTTACTAGGGATGAGAAAACAAAGCTGTGGAGTGTGGGGCAGGGTCATTTCCATGGCTGTTTTTGCTTTTGAGGAACTTGACTTGATACCATGGGTAGCAACTCTGGGCAACTTGAGACCATGCCATTTGAATGACTCTCCCAGGGCTGGCTGCTTGCCACTATTCAACAGCAGTTGTGCCATGAAAACCAGTGTTGTGTAGTGGTTAGAGTTTTGGACTAGGATCTGGGAGACCCAGGCTCAAACCCCCATTCTACCATGGAAGCTCATGTGCTAACCTTCGGCCAGTGATGCATTCTCAACCTAACCCACCTCTGGACCTCATCAGGTGATTGTGAAAATAAAACAGAGGAGAAGGTAATGATGGGAGCTGCTTTGAATCCCCACTGTGTAGAAAGGAAGGGTATAAATGAATAAATAAATGTAGCTGAAGAAGGGGGGGATGATAAAGGTAGGTTGGCTGGTGGATGGGAAGGAGAGAGTTAAGTAGGAAAGGGAAGTGGCTATGGAAAGGGAATAAGAGGAAATAGTGGACGAGGGGGAAATGAGATGCCCTCCCCCAAGTCTTTACCTGCCTTTTGTTTACTTGTTTTTGTTTTCTCTATAGTTTTGGTTTCTCTATAGTTTTGTTTTTTCTGTAGTTTCTCTACACTCCAGACCATTATCCTGGTGGCTTCTTTTGTATTGTTAAAGCCTCTTCTATAGTCTACTTTGTATATGCAAAGTATACATTATTTATATATACAATCTGTATATCATCCATACATGTATTATGCATAAAGTATATAGCACCAGTTTGTTGACATGCAAACAACATTATAAAACATGTACATTTTACGTGAACATTTGGCATGAATATAAACAATTCTGGGTTTGGCACACATTTGGGAGAAGTGAAACTGAAATGGGATTTTAAGTTTGCAACAATAGGAATAAGATATTTGAAATCATCTCCATTTTCAGTTACGTGAAGCAAGAATTTATAACCCTCTCATTACAGACAAGGTATAGCTAGCCAGTACTGAGGAGTCCTGAGCATATGCTCTTAATTAACATCCTAAGAGGTGCTTTGCAAATCCATCATTCTTGCGGGGAAATTCCAACAATCTGCAGATGATAAGTGGTCCACTAGAAATTAGCCCAATGGGTCACCAACAGACTACTACCTTTTGTTCATCTTGGTTTCAAACAACAAGGCTCACATGGAAGCACTACAGCTTCATTAAAGTGAGAATTTACATACTGCTGTGATCCAGAGAGCCGTCAGCTCACATTGTTGGTTACACGCACATCAGAATCTTATCCTTTTTTTAAAAAAAAAATGCAATTCCTTGTGCTGCATAGGAGGCAGTTTCTTCAAGCCCCTCAAAGTAGCTCACCAGTGAGGACACCAGTAGGGTTTTCAGGTACTGCCTGGCACCCATGGGAGCTTTGAGGGTGGGGCAAGGGGCAGACATGATGGCACATAATGTATCATTACATCCAGGTTAAAAATCAAACATGACATCAGCACGCCAGCTCACACTCTTGAAGAGCTATATCAACATATCACAATGTCATTTCTGCCCCCTGTTTTCCTGCCATCCTGTACATATAGGGGTTTCAGAGTTTAATTAAAATTTATTCTCCAATTGTACCACTTGCCTCTTGATTTCCCTCATTCTTGGGGCAGCTCTCCTTTTCTTGCTACACCTCGGGTGAACCATGTTTGCATAGAAGAAACTGAAAAGCCCACTGTTGTGCAGAAAATTGCATGGCCCTGTAGATTAGGATTTTTGGCCTGATCCTTTTTGAAACTGTGGTTTGGCCACTCTACTTTAGGCATTGGTGACATCTTTGATTTTACAGCTATAATATGAATAAATTATGTAGTCTGTTAAAACTCACTTGCTTTACACATCCAAAGAGAGAGAGAGAGAGAGAGAGAAAGAGAGAGAGAGAGAGAGAGAGAGAGAGAATTATGTTCACATTTCTGTTGACTGCCAACACATTCTGTGGATTAATTCCCAGTAAGCCTAATTGTTGGGCTGTTTCAAACTCATCTAGCACCATTCACACAAGAAGAATACAAGAGTCTTTGCCAAAACCATTCAAACTTGGGTTGTTCCCAAAAAATATGTATTGTGGTGCCTTGGAAAGCAAAGTATATTCAACATCCATACCCCTGAGCTATTTTGGCCTGTTTTGTTTGGCCTGGCAAGGGTAAAGTATAAATCATGAATTAGAAGAGAACTTGCCAATCTGTACTTGGAGGAGGCCATGATGGTTTCTGTAACCAGTAAATGTGCTGTTTGTCATTGCTCATTCATTGAAAATGAATTTGTTCCTATGGTAACTGATATTCCATCATAAAATAGGATTAAGGTGTTGATGCAGGACAGGAGCAATAAAGTCAAGATGTGTTTTACTAGATTGGGGCACTAAAAATAAGATTACATTGCTATAATAACACATACGAGAAACAATATTTTCTGGTGTATTAGAGTAACTGGGGAGGTTAGTTTGGGTAAAATATTCTGTTTTGATTGGGGGTTACATTATATTATATCTTTATTTTTTATGGTTGTACACTTTTGGTAATTTTTTTTTTTTTACAATGTTTAGTGATTCTGTTTGTGTTTTAGGGAGCAACCCTAAGAAAATCCTAAATCCCATATTATTAAATGTTGTTAGATGTCCTGTGCTGTGAAGCAAACAAAACAAAAATGCTGAAATACATTTAAAAATCAATAAAACAACCTCAATCATGTACATAAAGTATGTTCCCCAGGGAGGCCGTTTTACTGGACTTTTCAATGTAAAGAATATTTTGATCAATCAATGATATCAACTGGCATTTCAGAATAATGAGAATGAAGTCTTCAACAGCATCATCCAAATGGAGACCTAGCTGGACGCATACAGATTGGTTTTGGACAACATGAAAAACATGACTGACCATATGCAGCAGTCCCCAGGAGTGGCCACATATTTTCATGTTGATTACAATGCCTAATCAGTGGTCACATTTATTCATGGTAACAGTAAAAGCACACAAAATGCAAACCACTAGTGACGTATCTCCCTGTCCTTCCCAACCACTTTACTCAAACTGGCCCACAGATCCACTAAAGCATTTTAGGTCCCATTCCGGTTTAGTGGCAGACTGTGCCCTCCAAATGTATGGTGTTAATAACTCGAATGGGTAACAACACCACATATGAGACCCCTTTAAGACTCTAACAATGTGGCAACAAGGAAAGGATTTGGCTCCCACTTCTATGTATTTTAAAAGGGGCAAATGGTGATCTATTGATCTATAGATGCCCTTCACAGCTAATGTGGTTCATGTGTACTTTACACTAGGGTGCCTTTATAGTGTAAAGAGATGCCCACAGTCTCCAGCCTCTGAAAAACACATTAAAAACTTTGCTTATGTTTCTATTCCAGTAAAAAAAGGAAAACACTGTAGAATGCCAAGTTTTAGTTGTTATAAATTGCAGTAGCGTGTCCCCTCCTCCTTTTGATTACTTATAAGTTTTTGTAACAGGAAAGTAAATTGCAACAACTGCATAAATGTAAGTGGCTTTCAGTTTGCACTGAAATTTTATCACAATCCATTTACCTTGCCATCATCACTCCTGTATATGGAAATGGTTGAAAAAGATACAGTGTGTTAATGAATCCTGCCAACTTTCAGTTCTTCTCTTTGTTTGTCCCAGCCCTCTCTATGCCAGCTCTACAATCACCTCCTGCCAGATTTGAGCTTTGAAAATTAACATATTTTGTATATGACATATGTTTGAAATTAGCAAGAAATGAAGCCAAGAGCTAAAAATTAACCAGGAGAAAAGTTTTTTATCAAACATTTGGGAGCCGGGGAAGATTTCTGTTGGCTTCAAATATTAGGACATGCTATTGTCTGTTAAATGAATTCAATATGTAGTGCCTAAAAACTGACAGCGCAGTACTGCCTGCCTGTGTGCAAGCATCTGTTCCTTCATTTTAGATAAAATGGTACATTTATGTACATGGGAGATGTGTGTAGTCTGGGAGTGTATACATATTCAGAGCTATAAATATGCCTCTCCTCTCTCATCTGATTACATGATAATTACATGTGTCAAATATTCTGAAAAGCCTGCCTCATTAATTATTGGGGCAGCGTTCTGTATTAAACACACCATCATAGTTAGAAGGCACTAAATCTAGGGAGAGTGAGAGGAAGAGACTCATAATTCAATTCAAGCCCTGGCTATTTCTAGTTTAAATTTTTTTATATAGGAGACATTTATCACAGCCTTTATTCAAGGAGCTCAAGACAATTTACCATGTATCTTCACAACACCATTGTGCTGGTCCAATGTCACGTGCCCCCCGCCTTTCAATTAAGGGGTCACAGCATTTATACTACATACAAACAGCACCTTCTCAGGTTTCCTGACCAGGGCCTCCAGAATTTTGTCCTCACTCATGATTGCCCTGGCTCTGAGTCAAAACATTACAACTCTATTGTTTTCTTTCTCTAAGGTGTGACAAACTTTTGTTACTTTATGCCATATGATGCCATCATTACAGCTCTATTTATGTCTTCTTAATGGTTTGCCATTCCAACCAACCATTCCTGACCCTACCAACATCATTTGATCCTTAAATTATGTAAAACAGTTGAGTCTCAGTTTGAAGGAATGCCACTTCTATATTGATATGGTTACCCCTCATTCCTGATAGTTAAATAGACTTTACATGGGAAGTACATAAAAGCAATATTGACTCTTAGTGTAGCATTAATTGAAACAGAAGAATGAGCACCTGTATTATTTCTGTTTTGTTTTTACCTCAACTGATGACAATTATTTTCACATATTATGAACATTAAACTAAACATATTGAGAATTGTTTTCTGAACATTTAAGTAGAACACTAGTACATCCGCACAAAAGTGAGCTAAGACAATTTAGAGTCAAACTAGGTAAACAATGACTACAGGTTTCCATTAATCTGATCAACATATAGAGACTTTACTTATATACCATGTTTCTACTAAAATTCCCAAGTTAACAATAGCAGTAAAATACTATAAAATCAATAAAATGCCAATGAGATACAGTAAAATACTATAAAATCAATAAAATGCCAATGAGATACAGTAAAATACTATAAAATCAATAAAATGCCAATGAGATACAAAATATTGGTTTGAAACAATTGAAATAAATAAAAAATACAATACAAATCAATACAATACCATAAAGTCAATATAATATACCGTATTTTTCGGACCATAAGACGCACCGGACCTTATGACGCACCTAGTTTTTAAAGGAGGAAAACAGGGAAAAATATATTCTGAACCTTCGGTCCATAAGACGCACTCACTTTTCCTCCCACTTTTTTTGGAAGAAAAAGTGAGTCTTATGGTCCAAAAAATACGGTAATATTTTGATAGTGCCACTTCTACTGCTACACCATTTCTTATTGATCTAATTCAAAAGAAAAAGCAGGTCTTTTAAACTCATTTGAAGAGCTCATCAGGGAAACAGCTGTTCCTATTAGCCAAACATGTGCAAAGGCTTCTTCCTGAGAAAGGCCACATTGAGATCCTGCAGTCTGATTCTTCCAATACTGCTGATTTTAATGTATGAAACATTTGGGTCTTACTATGGGGCTTTAATACTCATCTATTTCCTGTGCTCTCCCTGATTTATGGAGAGGTGCAGGGCAATTCCTTTAAGCTGTTGCAAAGCGAATATGCCTTGTGAGAGTGGGAGGCAATAGGGTTGCCAGCCAATGGCTGGCACACAGTGGGAGATGGGGAGAGGTAGGGTTACCAGGAATTACCTGACAACAAGCAGAAGCTGGGGTGAGGGGACCTAGGGAGGTAGCCAATGATTTCCCCAGAAGTGCTGTCAAGCTTCTTTCAGAATCACCGAAAACTCTATAATAAAACCTTAGAGTAGTCCTAGATGATTCCTAGAGATTATTCCTAGAGAGGACAGATGTTACATCCAGGTTTTCTGGGAAGTAATGTCATGCTGTTGGTCTTCCACCCTTTAAAATGTTTCTCCAAGCAGTGTGGGAAATGTCAGCTGGGGTAGGATAGTCCCCTCCCTATAGGGGTCCTGGCAATCCTGGGGTATGGGAACATGAGGGTTGCCATCATCTCACACAGCCTGACATAATTCCCAAGGAAAACCCCAAAGTGTCATCGCACATCTAGGAATTGCCAGAAACGCTATGGTAAAACTTGCTATTCGTACAGAGGATGGATATGACTTCCGGGTTTTCCCAGAAGTTATGTTATGTCACATGTGACAATGCCATTTTGTGTGTGTGTGTTCTTAGCATGCCACCCAATGGAGTAGTGGTGGGAAGAATGAGTTGCTTGCAAGAGGTCTTCTGCCATAGCTGGAGGCCTGGCAACCCTAGAAGGGAGCTTGGGTGTTTTCTTCTTCCAACCCTGCTGTGGTTCCCTACAATGTATAAGGTACTCCCTAGTCTGATTTAGAGGCATTGCTGCCTGGTCCTGCCAGCTTCTGCAGAACATAAAAAGGATGTGATCTTATGGCAGAAGGTGGGCATTGGCCATATCTTCAGCTGCCTGTGGTCACCGTGCCGAGGTGAGTGGGAGGGCAGAGATCACATTTTTGGCACCTTTTTCCTTTTCCCATGATGTCTCTGTTATGTATTCACTGTATTAAATGCAATGTTAAGCTTGAGTTTCAACCAGGATTCTAAGCTGGAACAATCCTATTGGTTGAAGGTAAAATGTAACCAATCAAAAGCTTAAGAACTGTGCTGGAAGGAACAAACCTGATTGGACTTTATTGTAAGAATACTATTGGTCCTTAACTATTCCTGGGCGTGGCTACACCAGCCCGGGATTGTTTAAAAGGGAGCTATGTTCCACTGTTTGTTGTTGTGTGTTCTTCTGAGGTTCCTGTTGTTAAATAAAGCTGAAATCACTTCTTACTACGGCGTTGAGTCAATACTTGACAAATGGCGACGAGGATGGGATACTAGGACGGGTAGGCAGCCCCGCTAATCCAACGCTACAACGGAGAACGAAGACGCACACCCGGCCGAACCAGCCGCGGCTCCACCTGCTGTCGTGGGCGAACCAACCGCTGGAATGGCCGTCAACCTGGCGTTCGAGGCGTTCGAACCGGGCTCAGAGGATTGGGACTCGTACCTATCAAGGTTCGAGTTCCACC